>NW_027397085.1:19318499-19329439 GCF_003265705.2 Callorhinus ursinus | reverse complement strand
GGCATGGAGGACATTAGGAGAAGGAAGGGAAAAATGAAGGGGGGGGAATCGGAGGGAGAGACGAACCATGAGAGACTCTGGACTCTGAGAAACAAACAGGGTTTTAGAGGGGAGGGGGGTGGGGGGATGGGTTAGCCCGGTGATGGGTATTAAGGAGGGCACGTTCTGCATGGAGCACTGGGTGTTATAGGAAAACAATGGACTGTGGATCACCACATCAAAAACTAATGATGTATTGTATGGTGACTAACATAACATAATAAAATTTAAAAAAAAAGAACTCTATGTGGTAAATATAATTATTTCTGTTTTTCAAAAAAGAATGCTAAATCTCAGATAGGTTGGTGTATTGGACCAGCAGCGGCTAGCAAGCAGCTCAGTGTTAGAGTAAGGCTGTGACCCCAGGCACACAGGATCCAAAGCCCATGTGGTTTTCACAGTCCTAATAAATAAGATAAAACCTGGGGCACCTGAGTGGCTCAGGCATTAAACATCTGCCTTCGGCTCAGGTCATGATCCCAGGGTCCTGGGATTGAGCCCCGCATCGGGCTCCCTGCTCCATGGGAAGCCTGCTTCTCCCTCTCCCACTCCCTCTGCTTGTGTTCCCTCTTTCACTGTGTCTCTCTCTGTCAAATAAATAAATAAAATCTTAAAAAAAAAATAAGATGAAACCCCAAGTACAGGCAGTCCTTGCATTGTTGTGCAGTATTGTAAAAGTGACATGTAGGCTGAAACTGTGCAAAATGATATTAATAATCACTGGGGGAAATTACAATTGGTCCATGACCTTTAGAAATTTTTGTCAAAATATTAAAAACACTCTCACTGTCAGTTACAAATGTATAGGGAAATGAAAAAAATAGTAAAACAAGTATTTATTTAGCACACTGTAATTTAGCTGATTGGAAATATTGAGAATTAAAGTATTTTATTTCTTTGTAAAAATTTATCTAGAGTAATTAGAGTAGTGCCTCCCTTCTTGTCATATAACTTAAAACACAGAGCAAGTACCTTTTCCATGCCTTAGTAAATTGTCAGTGTCCTTTCAAAATTTGGGTCAGTTTCACCATGTTATGCTTTGCACTTTCAATGCTGTGAAATATCTATGTGTCCCTTTAATGTGATTTTTTTTTTTTTTTTTTTTTTTTTTTTGCTGGCATCATGTCCTCTGGGACATCTTCATTATTTTGTAATTTTCCTCATTTTTGGTGATAAGTTCACCTTCACTAAGTTCCTTTGGTTGCTTATCTTGAATCTTTAAAATGGCTCTGAGGTCAACATTCCCACGCTCCCAGGCTCCCAGTTGTATTTCCTAAACTTCCTAAACATTCAATTTCAATTTTACTTCCTATGTTATCACTTTTCCTTTCTTTTTTCTCTTCCATTTTTGTTCGCCAATTCATTCCCCTGATTATCCTGTAAATTGTCACATGGTTTATCACTGAAGACAAGGAGGCAACACAACTACACACTTTGCTGTCTGTGGGTAACATGAATAACAGATGCACGGTGACCAATCACTAACTGAGTTTGAAAGAATTGACATGATTGGTAAATAACTAATGATAATGCACATATTTAAGAAGTGATTTGTATACTGACCAATTAGCAGGTAAGTTCATACTCTGTGCCAGTACTCACAGTTCATATGCCATGGTAACTGAAATTTTAACTGTGTTGTTGTGGGGGGCTGCTTTTATTTTACTAAACTAACTGTAGTGACTGAAATTCACACATACTGGAATCATGCAAAATGAGGATCACCTATATTATCTTTGCGCTTCTTGGAACTGGGTCTTGCATAAATGTACCAGTGAAATGATAGCATATTTTTAAAAAGGCAGCATTGATTTTATCGCGCCAGGTTGTCCCCCTCCAACAACAGATGTAAAATAGCAGGGTGTGGCCACAGAGAGCACTATCATTTAATCATTCAGTTGAAAACCCGGCCCACATACCTTCTTTCCTCACTCCAGTGGACCTGCTTTTCTAGGATAATTCCATCTAGTTCACAAAGCATAGTGAAGATATTTCCTATCTTCATGAAAAACACTTCCATCCTCTCCCTGCCCCAGGGAGGAAATGGAAAGAGAATGCTCATCCATCACAACAGGATGTAGAGCTGTGTACCTGGGTCCACCCCCATGTCTCAAATTGAATGTGCAATTGTAACCCAGGCACAGATCTAAGCAATATGCCATATGTGCAGACCCCAAGAGAAATGAGAACAAGCCTGAAGGAAGTTAGGCAGGGCAGCTAGCCCCAAAGATATTGAATATTCTTTGCCACGACATTCCATTTCCTTTGCAGCCTGGTTTTCATGGGACTCTATATATGTCAGTGTGGGGCAAGGGAAAGACAGTGGTTGAGGGGCAGAGGAGTCTGCCTTTGTCTCATCCAGGTGCAGATGTAATTGTTAAAGTAAAAAGAAGGACACCAGGAGATGGAGGTGCATGAAAAGGGAAGTGTTAGAGCTGCCAGAATCAGAGTTTATCCTAAGACCATTGCAGTTGGATAACAGTGTGTAGTAAGAGGAAAGTGTCTTAGTTGGGGTTTCCCAGAAGCTGATCCTGAATACAGGTAGTTAATTTGTGTGGTAATGTCAAGAAGATCAGGAAAGTGGGAAAATGAACCATGGAAAGCAAGGAAACAATGCAGAATATGCCAATGAGCAGGTAGCTAATGTGAGGAGTCAGGACTCAGTTGTCCTGGGACTTCTGTGGGGTGATAGAAAACTCCTCAGAGTCGTCTCACCCAAGGAACAAGAAAGCTGTTGAGGACAGTTCAACCTCCTGGTTGAGGGCTACCTGCTCCCTTGTAACTTCTTGGCATTTAGGGTTTGCCTTGCACGCAGCAGAGCACACCCTTAGAGGCCAGAGGAAGGCTGGAGATAGACAGTCACAAATTCTTATAGTATAAAACCATCTGGAGTTTACAAAATGGTGAGTACCAATAGATACAGGTAAGTCATCAACAGTGTCTGCTATTGGGTTATAATTATGGTGTTGGTGTTGTTCTAAGCACTTTGCATGTATTAACTCATTCATACATGTAAGCCTACAGCAAGACAACAAGGTAGGTACTATTATCATCTTTTTATACATTAGGCACAGAGAGGTTAAGTCACCTGCCCAAGCTCACAGGCTAGCAAGTGGCAGAGGAAAAAATTACAAACCATATGCTAAGGCTCCATGTAACCTCTATACCATACTACCAACACCCACTGGGTTGCATGCTTGATCTTCTCTACTTACTGTATGCCTATGGAACAGCTTCATCTTTAAGCAGGATAACTGAAGAATATTTAGGGGAGCAAGACACTTTACATGAGCAGGGTCCCCAACATAATAAAGTACCAGCTAACTCCAGACAGGATACCTGAGCTTCCATGTAGGAAAAAAACACTCTTCTCTTATTTAAGCCACTGTGTTTGGGAATCTTATCATTACAATGGCCCAATCCATATCCTAATTAACACACACAATAATGTTGGAGCTTTAGTTATAGCTCCCAGACACCAAACACAAAAGAAGATATGTGGAACCCGCCCTGCCACAACACTAAGACCTTATATAGGAGATGCTGAGTTAACATCTGTATACCTACATTCCTGCCCCAGCCATGCATGTTTCTTCTCTTGCTTTGAGTAAAAGAAGGGCTCAGCCTCTTCTAGAATTTCCTTTCCTTGTACAGGGAGCTGGTACAAGAGACAACATGACTGAGTCCTCTTTGGCTCCTCCACGAGTCCCTGCTTGATTTTGAGTCTGCCTCACCAAACCAGTCCTGAGGTCTCAGCGCCCAGAGCTGTCAGCAAACCTCCCACTCCCTGTTTGTGTTGGCTTGTGTCACTGTGACACGCTGGAGGTGTCGACTAAAGCTGCTTACTGGCTTAATTTAAAAACACCTCGAGGTGTTCTGAAAATTCTGCTTTGAGCAGCAATATGGAATGAGGCAAGAAAATAATGGAGATAAAGAGAATATAACAAAATTGTGTTGAAATCACATGGAAGAGCATGAGGGAACTTTTGAAAAAGTGATAATGTTATTTAAACCCAATCCCTCTCCCTCGCACACACACGTGCATGTATACACATATACAAACACACACATATATGTATATGTACACACACATATAATTGCAGGAGATCTTATCATTTTTATGGAGCTCAGCCATCCATACCACACACCATGTCTCAGGCTATGTGCAACTCCATAACATATTCTTCTAGGTTAAGAAAACAACTAAAAAACAGACTAAAAATATTAGTTTGATGTGCTTGAAAAATAATAGCACCTAAAATTAGATTCCTGTTGCAAAAGCCACCACATAAGCTTCCCTGCTGACTTTTGTAGGGTCAAGGACCATCTGAGAGTGAGATGTGGGCAGAACCAGACCATACAAAGTGAAGGGCTAAAACTCTGCTGACAGAGAATCACCACCTGCCCAAGTTAGAAAACCATCTGTCCAATCTCCACGAAACAAGCTCAAAGAGAAGATCATGCACCAGCCAGCAGCAGAATCAGGGCCCAGATCTCCTCTCTTCAACATTCCACAATACTTTCTGGTCTCCCTATTCTACCGCTTTTACTATATGACGGTGTACTGCAACACCATATGAGAAGGAAAGTCCTGAGACACAATCCCTCTCTCCCCACCACCCTTGTATTTCCTCATCATGCTGCCCTGCCACCTGCCTTACCCAACTCTGACCCATAGGGCCTGGCCACCTGTCTTGGTCCTTGCAGGTTGAGATCAGTAAGAAAAGGAAGTTAAAAGGGAAGTCAGGAGAGGAGTGGGGCATGCTCTTTGCAGGTGAGGAGGCTGAAAGTAACAATATCAGGAGCAGTGCAGCACTGTCGCCCTCCTGCAGCCCAAGAGCAAATCCAGGCATCCACGTCTCTGCCTCCCTCCCATGTGCTGACACACAGACTCTTTGTCTCTGATTGAAGCTTTCAGCACTAAAACCCACCATCTATGTCCTCTTTTTCCCACAAGTTGAAAGAATTTAGGAAGTGTCCCTAAGGGTCACCTGAATGGAGGCTTATGACCCAAGCTTTCTGGGTTTTCCTCTTTCTCTAGAGTGACTCTGGAGGAGAGGAGCTTTGCTGGAACCAAGGCACTAACATTCTCCAGGCCCTAGGTAGGCACAAATTTTCTTATCAGAGTGACCCACACAATGCCAATATTGATGGGAGAGTTCTTTCTTTCTACTTGGAAAAGAAGGAACTTGCCCCTGTTACACTAGAAAGGGAGAGGGCAGGAGAGTGGCCAGTCCAAGGTATGTGTTCATAGCAGTAATGGCATCCAACCCTCACCCCAGCAGCATTTCTCAATGTAATATTTAATCATTGCTTTAAAAGTTACAATTCCAGGAGCAAGATAGCGGAGGAGTAGGGGACCTGGATTTCGTCTGGTCCCAGGAATTCAGCTGGATAGGGATCAAACCATTCTGAACACCTACAAACTCAACAGGAGATCAAAGAAAGGAATAGCAACAACTCTCTGAACAGAAAAACGACCACTTTCTGGAAGGTAGGACCTGCGGAGAAGTGAATCCGTGGCGATATTCGGGAGGATAGACAGTAGGGGAGGGGGCCTCCGTTGGCCGCTTCTGGCAAGTGATAGAGCCGCGGAGCACAAAATCGGACCTTTTAGAAGTCGGCTCCGCTGAGGGACGTCGCCCCAGTGGCTAAGTCGGGGGTGGAACCCTCTCTGGGACAGTGTGGTCTCAGGACCCTCGGGGTCACAGAAAGACCAGGGATGCCTGAGTGTGGCAGAGCTCCCGGGTATTGGAGCGGGGAAGCCAGCTGCAGAGACGGACCTGAGGCGTGGGCTTTCAGCTCGGGGTTGCCATAAACTCTGATCCGCGGCCAAGTCGGGTCTCTGCTCCTCCAGCAGGGACCCAACAAGCGGCAGATCCAGGGAGAGCCCCCTTCCTCCCCCGGGAGGAGCGGTGTGGGAGCGCACCGCAGGGATCTGCTGGGTTTGGAGACTCCACACCAAGTCAGGTGCCAGAGATAGAAACGCTCGGTCACAGGTCAGTGAGCACGGAGTGCGGCCGGAGACCGGGGAGACGGGAGTGACTGACTGCTTTTCTCTGGGGGCACACTGAGGACTGGGACCCCGAGTTCTCGGCTCCTCCGGGGCAGAGATTGAGAGGCTGCCATTTTCACTCTCATCCTCCAAAGCTGTATGGAAAGCTTGCAGGGAACAAAAGCTCCCGAGAGCAAACCCGAGCAGATTGTTTAGCCCGGACCTGGCAAAGGTGGGGCAATTCCGCCCCGGCAAAGACATTTGGGAACCACGGAAACAGGCCCCTCCCCCAGAAGATCATCAAGAACAGCCAGCCAAGACCAAGTTTACCGATCAAGGAGAACGGCAGAACTCCAGCGCTAAGGGAATACTGCACATAGAATTCATTGCTTTTTTCCCATGATTCTTTAGGCTTTGAAAGTTAATTTTTTTTAACTTTTTTTTAATTTTTCTTTTTGCCTTTTTCAACCAACATCTTATCAATCCCTTTTTTAAAAAATATTTTTTTATTTTTCATTTTTAGAGTTATATTCTATCCCTTCATAGTAGTTACCCTTATTTTTGGTATATATATATAAGCTTTCTCTCTTTAAAATTTTGAGATACAGGGCGCCTGGGTGGCTCAGTTGGTTAAGCAACTGCCTTCGGCTCAGGTCATGATCCTGGAGTCCCGGGATCGAGTCCCACATCGGGCTCCCTGCTGAGCAGGGAGTCTGCTTCTCCCTCTGACCCTCTTCCCTCTCATGCTCTCTATCTCTCATTCTCTCTCAAATAAATAATAAAATAAAATCTTTAAAAAAAAATAAAATAAAATTTTGAGATACAGTTTCTTCTAACAGACCAAAATATACCCTAAATCTCTAGTGTATGGCTTTGTTCTAGTCTCCTGCCTGATCACATTCTCTCCCCCCTTTTTTTTTAAATCTTCTTCTTTCTTTTTTCAACCAACTTCTTATCTTATCAATTCCTTTTATAAAATATTATAATTTTCACCTTTATAGTCATATTCCATCCCTTCATCATATTAACCCTGATTTTTGTACATATATAAGTTTTTCTTTCTTTAAAATTTTGGGAGGCACTTTCTTCTAACAGACCAAAATATACCCAAAATCTAGTGTGTGGCACTGATCTATGCACCAGCCTGATCATATTTGATCATATTCTGTTTTTGTTTGTTTTTATCTTTTTTTCCCCTCTTTTTTCTTTCTTTCCCTTTCTTTTCCCCCAGTTTCAGGTATTTTCTGATTTGTTTAGTGTATATTTTCTGGAGACGTTGTTACCCTGTTAGCATTTTGTTCTCTCATTCATCTATTTTCCTCTGGACCAAATGACAAGACAGAAAAATCACCTCAACAAAAAGAACAAGAGGCAGTACCGACTGCCAGGGACCTAATCAATACGAACATTAGTAAGATGTCGGAACTAGAGTTCAGAATGATGATTTTAAAGATAGCTAGGCTTGAAAAAAGCATGGAAGTTATTAGAGAAACCCTTTCTGGAGAAATAAAAGAACTAAAATCTAACCAATCTGAAATCAAAAAGGCTATTAATGAGGTGCAGTCAAAAATGGAGGCTCTAACTGCTAGGATAAATGGGGCAGAAGAGAGAATTAGTGATATAGAAGACCAAATGATGGAAAATAAAGAAGCTGAGAAAAAGAGAGATAAACAACTACTGGAATACGAGGGCACAATTCAAGAGATAAGCGATACCGTAAGACGAAACAACATTAGAATAATTGTCCCAGAAGCAGAAGAAAGAGAGAGAGGGGCAGAAGGTATACTGGAGCAAATTATAGCAGAGAAATAAAGCCTAAACCCAACAGGAGAAGAGAAATAATAAAGATCACAGCAGAAATCAATGAAAAGGAAAACCAAAAGAACAGTAGAACAGATCAACGAAACTAGGAGCTGGTTCTTTGAAAGAATTAAAAAGACTGATAAACCCCTGGCCAGACTTATCAAAAAGAAAAATGACCCAAATAAATAAAATCATGAATGAAAGAAGAGAGAGCACAAAAGAAACACCAAAGACATACAAACAATTATAAGAACATAGTATGAGCAACTATATGCCAACAAATTAGATAATCTGGAAGAAATGGATGCATTCCTAGAGATGTATCAACTACCAAAATTGAACCAGGAAGAAATAGAAAACCTGAACAGACCTATAATCACTAAGGAAATTGAAGCAGTCATCAAAAATCTCCCAAGAAACAAATGCCCAGGGCCAGATGGCTTCCCAGGGGAATTCTACCAAACATTTAAAGAAGAATTAATACCTATTCTTCTGAAACTATTCCAAAAAATAGAAATGGAAGGAAAATTTCCAGCCTTGTTCTATGAGGCCACCATTACCTTGATCCCAAAACCAGACAAAGACCCCATCAAAAAGGAGAATTACAGACCAATATCCGTGATGAACATGGATGCAAAAATTCTCACCAAAATACTAGCCAATAGGATCCAACAGTACATTAAAAGGATTATTCACCACGACCAAGTGGGATTTATCCCTCGGCTGCAAGATTGGTTCAACATCCGCAAATCAATCAATGTGATACATTAATAAAAGGAAGAACAAGAACCATACGATCCTCTCAATAAATGCAGAAAAAGCATTTGACAAAGTACAGCATCCTTTCTTGATCAAAACTCTTCAGAGTATGGGGATAGAGGGTACATACCTCAATATCATAAAAGCCATCTATGAAAAACCCACAGCAAATATCATTATCAATGGGGAAAAACTGAGAGCTTTCCTCCTAAGGTCAGGAACATGGCAGGGATATTCACTATCATCACTGCTATTCAACATAGTATTACAAGTTCTAGCCACAGCAATCAGACAACAAAAAGAAATCAAAGGCATCCAAATCGGCAAAGAAGAAGTGAAACTCTCACTCTTTGCAGATGGTATGATACTTTATGTGGAAAACCCAAAAGACTCCACCCCAAAACTGCTAGAACTCATACAGGAATTCAGTAAAGTGGCAGGATATAAAATCAATGTGCAGAAATCAGTGGCATTCCTATACACCAACAACAAGACAGAAGAGAGACAAATCAAGGAGTCGATCCCATTTACAATTGCACCCAAAACCATAAGATACCTAGGAATAAATCTAACCAAAGAGGCAAAGGATCTGTACTCAGAAAACTATAAAATACTCATGAAAGAAATTGAAGAAGACACAAAGAAATGGAAAAACGTTCCATGCTCATGGATTGGAAGAACCAACATTGTGAAGATGTCAATGCTACCTAGAGCAATCTACACATTCAATGCAATCCCCATCAAAATACCATCCACTTTTTTCAAAGAAATGGAACAAAGAATCCTAAAATTTGTATGCAACCAGAAGAGACCCCAAATAGCCAGAGGAATGTTGAAAAAGAAAAGCAAAGCTGGCGGCATCACAATTCCGGACTTCCAGCTCTATTACAAAGCTGTCATCATCAAGACAGTATGGTACTGGAACAAAAACAGACACAATAGATCAATGGAACAGAATAGAGAGCCCAGAAATGGGCCCTCAACTCTATGGTCAACTCATCTTTGACAAAGCAGAAAAGAATGTCCAATGGCAAAAAAACAGTCTCTTCAACAAATGGTGTTGGGGGAAAATTGGACAGCCACATGCAGAAGAATGAAACTGGACCATTTCCTTACACCACACACAAAAATAGACTCCAAATGGTTGAAAGACCTAAACGTGAGACAGGAGTCCATCAAAATCCTAAAGGAGAACACAGGCAGCAACCTCTTCAACCTCAGCCGCAGCAACTTCTTCCTAGAAACTTCGCCAAAGGCAAGGGAAGCGAGGGCAAAAATGAACTACTGGGACCTCATCAAGATAAAAAGCTTTTGCACAGCAAAAGAAACAGTCCACAAAACCAAAAGACAACCGACAGAATGGGACAAGATATTTGCAAATGACAGATCAGATAAAGGGCTAGTATCCAGAATTTATAAAGAACTTCTTAAACTCAACACCCAAAGAACAAATGATCCAATCAAGAAATGGGCAGAAGACATGAACAGACATTTTTCCAAAGAAGACATCCAAATGGCCAACAGACACATGAAAAAGTGCTCAACATCGCTCGGCATCAGGGAAATCCAAATCAAAACCTCAATGAGATACCACCTCACACCGGTCAGAATGGCTAAAATTAACAAGTCAGGAAACGACAGATGTTGGCGGGGATGCGGAGAAAGGGGAACCCTCCTACACTGTTGGTGGGAATGTAAGCTGGTGGAAAACAGTATGGAGGTTCTTAAAAAGTTGAAAATAAAGCTATCATACGATCCAGCAATTGCACTACTGGGTATTTACCCTAAAGATACAAATGTAGGGATCCAAAGGGATATGTTCACCCCGATGTTTATAGCAGCAATGTCCACAATAGCCAAACTGTGGAAAGAGCCAAGATGTCCTTCGACAGATGAATGGATAAAGAAGAAGTGGTATAAATACACAATGGAATATTATGCAGCCATCAAAAGGAATGAAATCTTGCCATTTGCAGCAACGTGGATAGAACTGGAGAGTGTCATGCTGAGCGAAATAAGTCAATCAGAGAAAGACATGTATCCTATGACCTCACTGATATGAGAAATTCTTAATCTCAGGAAACAAGCTGAGGGTTGCTGGAGTGGTGGGGGGTGGGAGGGATGGGGTGGCTGGGTGATAGACATTGGGGAGGGTATGTGCTATGGTGAGCGCTGTGAATTGTGTAAGACTGTTGAATCACAGATCTGTACCTCTGAAACAAATAATACATTTTATGTTAAAAAAAGAAGAAGGAGAAGAAGAAGAAGAAGAAGAAGAAGAAGAAGAAGAAGAAGAAGAAGAAGAAGAAGAAGAAAGGAAGGATGATAGCAGGAGGGGAAGAAT
>NW_027397085.1:19317619-19318399 GCF_003265705.2 Callorhinus ursinus | reverse complement strand
GAGGCAGAGATGAACCATGAGAGACAATGGACTCTGAAAAACAAACTGAGAGTTCTAGACGGGAGGTGTATGGGAGGATGGGTTAGCCTGGTGATGGGTAGTAAAGAGGGCACGTTCTGCATGTAGCACTGGGTGTTATACGCAAACAATGAATCATGGAACACTACATTAAAAACTAATGATGTAATATATGGTGATTAACATAACATAATAATAAAAAAAAGTTACTACAATTCCACAAAACTATCTTTCAGTAATGGTTCTAGTTACAACTTTAAAATAGAATCACATGGAGGTAGGCCCTGCAAAATACAAGAAATGGAGGAAACTAACACGTCACACATTAGCACTGGTCTTTTTCTACTTTTGATTAATCTAAATATGTTTTAAAGCACTTCTTAGGGGGAACCAAAGATGTGTAATGTTTACACTACCACACCCCTAAATCTTCTGATTCTCAGCTGTGGGCCATTAGGTTGATATTATTCATCTCAGGCATACTTGGAAAATAAAGCTAAAGGACTGACAAATTTGGAAGATATAAAATGGATCCTATATCTGTGCAAGTCTAAATTTTATTCAACGACTATAAAAAGGGGAAGATAAAGAAAGAACGAAAAAAGAAAAAGAAAGAAAGAAAGAAAGAAAAAGAAAGAAAGAAAGAAAGAAAGAAAAAGAAAGAAAGAAAGAAAGAAAGGAAGGAAGGAAGGAAGGAAGGAAGGAAGGACGAAAGAAAGAAAGAAAGAAAGAAAGAAAGAAAGAAAGAAAGAAAGAAAGAAA
>NW_027397085.1:19236093-19317609 GCF_003265705.2 Callorhinus ursinus | reverse complement strand
AGAAAGAAAGAAAGAAAGAAAGAAAGAAAGAAAGAAAGAAAGAAAGAAAGAAAGAAAGAAAGAAACGAACACTCCCAAAATAGTCCCATTTTACAAACTGGGATGTCCAGCCTGGTTTGGTACTGGCTTGAGGCCACTGAGGTACTGACATGGCAGAGTCAAGAAGCAAACCACGGAAGTCTGACTCTGGATTGTATGCTCCTAACCATTATGCTATATTGCCTCTTAATGCCCAGAATATTCTTAAATGTAACATTTTTGAAATGTGTTCATTCATATATGGTGATGGTGCGTCTGTGCCAAGCATTTCACATTAGTTGCTAAGGATGCAAACAGTTGAAAATGACCAGATTCCTGCCCTTTGGAGCTTACACTCTAAATGTATAGAATTAGGCTTGCAAAGAACAAAGAACAATTGTAGAAATAAATAAAATTAATGTAAGTTGTGGTAAATGCTATGAAAAAAATGAAGGCCCTAAGATATTAAACAATGGAGGGGACTCCCTTCACCTAAGTTCTCCATGGAAAGCTTGGCCAGGGATTACTGGCAGGTAGTTTATTTGGGGAAGTGACCCCAGAGAAGAGAAGTGGGGACTACAGAAAGGAAAAGAAGGAAGGAAGGAAAGCTGAAACCAGGGCAGAGTTTCAAGTTGGTCACTCCCACGGTCCATGGGGTTGATCCGGCTGGGACACTAAGGAACTGTGTAGAATGCTCCTCAAAACTGTCCACCCAAGGGACAGAAGAGAGAAGTATTGGCCCATCAGCTTCTGTTGGTCCTGGGCTATCAATTCCTACCCAATCCCAGGCTGCACATGTGACGGTCCTACTGCAGCATCAGAAAAACCCTGGAGTCTCTGGAACCCTGGAGCAGAAACTGAGAGAAGCTAAGTGCAGCTAAAGCTATGAGGTGACACCTGAACAAGGCTAATGCCACCACAATGGCTGGAATTGGGGCTTTGGTGGGTGGGTCAGAGTAGGCCTCTCTGTGGAGAAGGCTTTAGGGCCGAAATCTATGGAACAGAAGAGCTAAGAATAGCAAGAGCTGGGAGGAGAGCATTTCTAGGCACCGGAAACAGCACGTTAAAAGGCCCTGAGAAAGAGCTTGCATCTTTAAGGAACCAAAAAATCAGGGTAGCTGTGGTAAGGAAGGGGGCGAGGCAGCCCAAGATGTGAAAATAAAAAGGACAGAGGCCAGATCATGCAGAACCTTGGAGGGCATGATTAGAATTATATTCTAAGTGAATATGAACTCATTAAAGGGTCATAAAAATGTACCCTCCTAATCTCCAAGAACCACAGGTATGAAGCTGAGAAGTCATGCTGCTCTGAGAAGGACAAATGGGTTGACAGCACGACCAACCAAAGATCCATACTGGGGCCAAAAGTGAAGGCTTTCTTCCAAGTTGGGGCAGAGGTGATGGCTTGTCTTGGGAACCTACTGCCAAGTTCAACAGACAAGAATCCAGTCATCAACACATTGTCATGAGAACAACTTAGAACCAAAGCTTTGGGATGGGACCAGGAGCAGGATGGATAGGTACTATTTGGGGAACTCTTAGGGGTCAGGGTGCCTTAATTTCCTTTGTCTGGTGTTAGCATTGCTCATCATTTTAGAAAAAAAATAAGTCTCAAGTCTCCAAGACCTGGAGGAACAAGAATTCTGAAAGCAACTTTGGGGCACCTGGGCGGCTCAGTCAGTTAAGCGACCGACTCTTGATTTTGGCTCAGGTCATGATCTCAAGGTAATGGGATCCATGCCCCTGTGGGGCTCCATGCTCAGCAGGGAGTCTGCTGGAGATTCTCTCTCTCCTCTCCCTCTGCCCTTCCCCCATTCTAAAATAAAAAAATAAATCAGGAAAGAAGGGAAGGGAAGAGAAGGGAAAGGAAGAGAAGGGAAGGGAGGAAGGGGAGGGGAGGGGAAGGGAGGGGAGGGGAGGGGAGAGGAGGGGAGGGGAGGGGAGGGGAAGGGAAGGGAAGGGAAGGGAAGGGAAGGGAAGGGAAGGGAAGGGAAGGGAGGGGAAGGGAGGGGAAGGGAGGGGAAGGGAGGGGAAGGGAAGGGAAGGGAAGGGAAGGGAAGGGAAGGGGAGCTCCTGACTCTCTCCACTTGAGGTGCATTTTCATCCTCCCCTGAGAAGTCTCTCTGATTTCTGCTGCAACTGCTGTGCTGGGCGCAAAGGGAGGCATTAACGTTCTGACCCAAGCCTCAACAAAACCCCTTTCCCTTGATATATTTGTTGAACAGGAATTGCTTGTCTAAGTTTATTTAAACATATTTGCCCCATGATTAATGAGTAACATGAAGCGCTTACACCTGGGGATCATTAAACCTGTCATTTCCATTTCCTTTGCCTGTCTGACCTTTCCTTAGCTTACAGGTACAGCACTGTATATCCTATCCTGTCTCTGTAATACCTTTTATGGTTGTGTTACTCAGAGTAGGCTAGATGTTAACAAGAGTAAAATTCCAGTGGCTTAACGCAACAGGTTTATTCTCATTTCTGTCACAGTCCCATGCAAGACTGTAGTGAAGTTCCACGCAGTCATTTCAGGATCCAGGCCCTTTTCTTCTGACAGTTCCATCTTCCTCTGAGTCCTTGGAATAATCTCCATTTGGCCAGCAGAGAAGCAAAGAGAGCTCATGGGAAAGGTGCCTGGTCTTCAGTGAGGCACCCTGACTCTGATGAGAACTAGTCTCATCTCCTGGCCCTGCTTTTGCCCTGATGCACAGGTAGTAAGAAGCACCATGAGTGGGAATCCAAAAAGAGGGGACCTTGGATACCACTGGGCACCAGCAACCTCCACCACAGTGAGGAAAGAAAACAAAGCACCTTCTGACTTCTATGACAAATATGGAAACTGTACATGTGCTGTATCATATAATCAAGGTCAGGGACAAAGAAAAAGGCTTGGCTTCCTAAAATGCATATGGCAACAATACAGAGTACTCAAGTACATTTAGGTGTCTCTTTCTCTCCGTGACCCTACAGTTGTGAAACTTCTGAGCCTGCAGAGGTTTTTTGTTTTTTAAATTAACCTTTCTCTTTAGTTGTAGCAAAATATATATAACATAAGATTTACCATCTTAACCATTAATTGTACATCTCAGTAAGTGTTAAGTACATTCATACTGTTGTGCTACGAATTGCAAAAATTCTTTCCGTAACTTCAGAGTAATTAACATTCAAGAAAACTAATAAATCTAAGTTCGCGATTCCCCACATAAAGACTGTAAACATTTCTTAAGAGTTCTGTGAGAGTACTGTTATTTTAATTTAAGATCAATGTATAGTATACTGATCATAATTAAAGAGTATTACTTATTCTTTTGTTTGTTTTTTAATTGTGATAAAATTTATGACTCTAGAACCAGCCTTAGGTGGGGCCAGAGGATCTGCATAAAATGGAGAGGATATAGAGAGCTCCATAATTGAATCGATGTCTGATCCACCACTTGAATAAATTCTTACCTGACTTTCCACAGTTCTTGCTTCATAACATGATAAACTATTTGAACTGAAAGGGACCTTAACTCATCTAGTTTCTGCAAAGACCACCGTAGGCTTCTCTCACGCTGCCCTGAATTCAAGTCTGTATATAATCCTTTACCGGGCTGCACCAGCCTGTGGGTACAATGGAACTACCCCCCACTGCAATCATCTGAACTTACCCTCTCTTTGTCCCATGTTTCAGCTCACCTCCAAGTGTCACCGAATGGGGAGTCAGCAAGCAGTCCCTCAGGCAGGCCCCCTGTTCTCCTGCTCTAGACCTCCTTTAGGTGGGCTCTTCTAGTGCCTCTCACCACCAGTGTCTCCACTGCTGCTACCCGGTCCCATGGACAATGCTAAAATCCATGTCCTGGGAGCCATCACCTAGGATATGCTCCCCAGGCTGTGACTCTTCCTGATGGACAGGCTGTTCTTCCCTGGGATCAAAGCCTGACCATGATCTGGGCATACCTGCAGAGCAGGGATCCCTTCCATATTTCCTAGAAGCTAGAGAGCCTTCTCCCCGTAGGACTAATCTGTACCCAATGTGGTGAGCCTGGAGAATAGTCCCTGGCTTGACCTCTTTTTCCTTCCTTCACTGCAGCAACCCCCAAGTACTGAGCACAAACCTTACGCTTGTTGGCTCTCTTCCCCCAAAGCCAAGAAGCTCAGGGAGAGGGTTCCCTATACTTCCAGCCTCATCAGTCCTTCATGCAGCCTCTGACATGTCTGAGTCTCAAGTTCATGTGCTTTTTGGCCTTTCCTGGACGTCGTAAGTTCTCTGAGGACAGAAGAGCTTGTGTCTTCTGTGTGCACAGCACAGAGGGCACCGCAACTATTACCTGCCCGACAGTGAATGACTAAAGGAACAAAGATGCACACTACAGTCTCCTTGGTGGCCTAACCATTCCAAGACAGTAGAAAGGGGTCATACTGTTTCTAAAACAAATGTTTTTATACATATAGGTGTTTTATTTTATACAACTTACTATGTTTCTGATCTCTCCAAATCTGACATTTTCCACTTAACAACTAGAGGTCAATATTCACCAGCACCATAGGCTGAAAAAGATGATCAGATTCCACCAGAATGATTATTTATGTTTTCTACTCAAATAATAACAATATTCTTTTTTAAAAAATCCAACCAAGATTGCTCCTTCCATGTGCTGTGGCCCAAGCAACAATGGAGAGCCTGGTAACAGACACCTGAGTTCTTCACAATGTAGCAATGAATGATTCTTTTCTTTCTCTGTTTGCTGGTCTTTTCTAGTCTTGCCTTCCATTTCACAGCTTTGTTAAACATTCAGGTCAAGGTCAGAGCAAGGAACTATTTCAGGGTGGGAGGAACTGAATTTGGCTTACACAGGGCCTCTCCCCATTGAAAACACTTAGCACCCAGCCAAGGAGTCTGTCTCTAGATTCCAGCAGAGAAAAAAACAAAACCAAAAAACCAGAAAACCTCCCTCAAGAAAATGTCAGTTTTGCTTTGTTTTGCCCAGGCTAATCCTGTTTCAGGTTACGAGGCAGCAGTTCCTTGCAGAGGGGAAAGTACTAAACCTGAATTCTATTTCTAGCACTCACTCCAATGCTTCGTGACCTTATCCTGGCCACTTCATCAGCTTTGCCCCACCCCCTGCCCTATCCTGGCTCCAAACTGCCACCCTCCGGCATTCTCTCCTTATGGTAGTGTTGTGTGTAAGTGTGTAACACTCTAAAACTTCAAACCCAAGTGGTCTTCGTTAGAAGGAGCCACTAGTACCAACCAGAGCCTGAAGGGGTTTCTGGGAATGAGTCTCAAAAGTCTGGCTTCCAATACTTGTGACATTAAGAGTCTAAAACTGACCACTAAGGAGTGGGGACATGGGAATACACAATCTTCCCTGGGGGTGGAATTCACTCCTTAACTGGGAGGCATGAAAACACCCACAAAATCCCCTACAGGAAGCCATGGCAAACCACTCTGTGCCCAGCCCACATTTTAGGGATTTACTCTGGTCTCATGGGAGCCATTTGTAGCCCTGGCATCCATAAGTTGTTGAAACAAATAAGCCTGATCCTACTAGTGAGGAGAGAGGGGAAAAAAATTCCCTTTTGGAGATGCCAGTCTCAGTGTATTTTGTGAAAAGAAAAGCGATCCTGGGAAATAGGAGAGGCCATTTTTCCAATCCTTTGTACAAACCATGCTTACACACGGCACTGCAGCCCCATTGTTGGAGGCAGTGCAGGCTTCCTTGAGAAGGCACACTCTGGAGGAGAACAGCTGAATCAAATAGTGACTTTACCTCTTAGGCACTGTGTGACCTTGAGCGCCCATATCATGTCCTGGTCTCAATTGCTTCTATACAATGGAGTTTCTACATGGACCTTGATTATATTTCGAGACAAATGAGAAAATGCCTATACAATGTTTTTAGCTTTGTGTCTGAACGTGCCAATTACTTTATGAATGTTACCTATTAACAATAATAATAATACTAAGGCTCATGAAGAAAAATGTCATAGCCAGGGAACTCATGAAAGATGACCAAAAGAACTGATCCTATTAACTCCTTTTGACCCTAAAGCATCCTAATAGATACTTCTATCTTAGCACCTATACCCTGTCATTGTACTCTTTGTGTACTTGTTTACATCCCCACTATTCTGAATCTCCTCTCTTTCATCACTTTATCACAATATCTCTCTAGCACATTTCCTATAGAATCTTTGTTGAGCGAATGGAAAATCAAGTCATAAATTAATGAGTGAAAGAGTAAACAAATGAAAGAATACTCTTTGGAAGGGAAAATTTGTCTCATTAAGCCAAAACAATTAATTCCCACACAAATTATTTCTAGAAAAATAGCATTTTGCTTATTTATTATGAACTATTTTCCCTTTCCCTCCTCTGTCTGTCAGGAATGCCAAGTCCCAGATTCAGAGTAATTTGCCCAGAGTTGTTTAGGTGCTAAAAGTGTTAAACACAATGTCTCAATCCATGACAGGTTTTTGATGGGATGAGTCCATTTTCAACCCTGTTGTGGCCTGCAGACGTGGAAGCTAGGAATTTCAAAGTGGATAGAAGGAAAGGGAGGTGGTAACTGCACCAATGAGCATCTTACTATGAAACTCTCTGGGTCTCTGAGGGGTGAACATCCCCAGCTTTCTAAGGGAGCCAGGGTGAAGCCAGTCTTGCCCCAATGCTTGCTCTTGTTCTGGCAACAGGCTGTTGCAGCTCACTACAGATTTGATGCCGGGGGCCCAGTTTAGTTTATAGAACATTGTCCAATCCAACAGAACAATTGCAGTAGATATATTGACAAGTAGGAGAATCAACTTCAGCAGTTTATCAACTAACGACGGGCTATTATCTCAAATTGGACCTTAGGAACTTATTCAAACCATTATTCAAGCTCATTCGAATGAATCTGAGCTCCTACTAACAGGACTAGCTATATAACTTGCAAATCCAAGTACAAAATGAAAATGCAGAATCCTCTTCAGAACTTATTAAGCATCTCAGGATGCTAACAGCAGAACAGTAACCCAAGCATGGGTCCCCCTCTGAGCAAGGGACCTGTGCAACGGCACTGGTCAGAGGCTCTAAAACCAGCCTTGCCTGCTAATGACAACTTCCTAAGTCAAGCACCAGCTATGTACAACTCCTCCACAGTAGGCCAGCTGCTGCAGCAGAAAAACAAAAAACCGACACCATTAAAACCTCAATGTCATCCCTCACCAAGATCCCACGGAAACACTGTTAGGAGACACGCCCCCGAAGTCTCTGCCTCACACAGGACGCTGCACAAGTAAATTGCTTTCTGAATATATCCTTCAAAACTCGCCGTGGGGTGGGGGTGGGGGATAAATCCTGAAATGGCTGTAATTGCAGAGAGTGAAAAGAGAAGCTAAGATAACAGGCAGCAGGGGCGGAATTTCATTCTCGCTGGTGGATAGTTTGATAAGAAACCTGGATTCTGAGCGGCCGCACAATGGCCTATTTATCCGGCTCTCACGCACCACCCGCAGCCCCGGCTGGGAATCACGGGGGTGGCAGCCGTCCCCGGAAAACGGCGGCGCTCCGGCACAGGAAAGCCAGCTGATAAACTGATCCGCAGACAACGCTTCTTCCTTCCTGGGAAGCAGCCACAAAGGCAGCCAGCTGACCTTGGCCCAAAGCTGTTCCCCGGCCGAGGAGAGCTAGAGGTGGGAGGAGGGAGAGCGACAGGGTAGGGATGGGAGGAGGCAGGAGATCGCCGACTCCCCCCCCCCCCCGCCCCGACTTCCCAGGCTTCCCAGGCTTCCCAAAGTTTCCTTTGGCAAAAGCATCACACGGCGTGATTCCGGCAGAGCCCACGTTAGCCCAGCTCGGGCTCCGAGTCTCTCCCAGCTGGGCAGGCGGAACGGCGTCCGCGTCCCCCACCCCCACCCGGCCCCTCCGCCGCTCGGCAGCGGCCCATAGGCCCTTCCGGCCCGGGGCGGGCTTGGCTGGGGCTGGGAACCAGTTTGGTGCGGGGAACGGGAACCAATTGGCAAGGCCCTCCCCGACAGTCCCCTGGGGTGGCCCCTCCCTACAGCCTTTGGTCAAAAGCAAAAAGAAACACAGACATTTGTGTCACCCTATTAAGCACACAGGGCTTTGAATGGTGCACCAGGCGCAAAGAGCTCTCATCCTCCCCTTGGCAGGGTGGCCCGGTAAAAACAATAAAAAGCAGGCAGAAAGTTCCTAAAATTTCCTCCTGAACTTCCCTGGAGACAGAGAATCTTAATAGTTAATTTCTTCCCTTTTCCTCTCTCTTTCTTCTTCTTTTTTATTTTCATGTTATTTTTAAAAAGACAATTAGAAACATGGCAGGAGGTCAGATGGAGGATTTTGAGATGCTCCAGGCACTCCCCAGGAAGCTCTGTTTTGGGGAGAGTTGACCCAGCAGCTGGTCCCTGCTGCTCTAAGATGTGTGCTTTCACTTTTTCATTCCCCAAACAATTTGGTTTGGAGTCTTGAGAGCCTTGGAAAGAGCTGTCTGCAGAGGAAAAGTTCTGGAAAGGGCAGTCCCCCAGAGAGCAGGAACCCAGGGCAAGAGGAACTAGCTCTGTGAACTTGGGGACCTCTGCCTGCTGGCTTGGGGTGGGGGGTCTTCAGGCCTCCAGACCTCCAGGCCGCAAGTGGGGTGGTCAGCTGGGAGCCAGGATGCCCTTGATCTGCTTTCCAAATTGTACATGACTCCCACAGGGGACTAAAGGCATGGAGGGGTCAGATCTTTAGCTGTTTGTATGGCCTGCAGCAGGAGGCACTATTTATCATCAGTTCACCAAAGCCCTACTCCAGGGGGCTCCAAGGAGCTCACATCTCTTCCCTCCAGGGAGGATCCTGGACCCCACATTCCATCTCCCAAACTTCTCTTACTTACTCAGTATACTGCCATCAACAGCATTGTCAGCCTTCTGGGCTTGAGCTCTGGAAGGAATTTCCTCCAGTTTAGTGCCTGCAGGGAAGTGCTTTGGAGAGCAGGATAAGGTATTCCACGCCTAAGGCCACAACGTCTCTGAGTTGACTCTTCGATAAACATCCCTCTTTTCCAAGGGACAGAGTTGTCTCTTCACCTAGAGGAACAAAGAAGTTGCAGTAAAGACCCCTGATGTTCTAGGGTGTTTGGGAGACCTAAATTCATTAGCCCTACTAAGTAAGGCTTTCGTGACCTACCAGGAACTGCCTTCTAGTGAGCCTGAAGGTCCTGGGACCCTTCCAAACCCCCCACATGATTTCCCACATCTTGGGGTTTGGTAGAGTTCACAGCAGAGAAAGATGTGAGGGCAGCAAGCAGTGGTCACCTTTGGCCTGGAATGAACTTCTCTGGGGTTTTTATATCCATCTATCCACTACGGGGCATCGTTTACTACAGTGCTTCGGGAAAATGAGAAGTACTTCTTTCCTAAGAATAAACTGAGAATCCTGTTTGAGATGCAGTCATTCATATTACAGTTTTGGACAATACAGAAAAGGATATGAACTGTGGTGACTATTTGCAGACGAAGGAGACTCTGCATTTGCAGGTCCTGAGTTTTACGATCTATTCATGATATCGATATCTTTGCAAAGACATCTGGGTAACGTTAAACTATTCTCTGAACACTTGTTTAATAAGCTCTCACAGGAACCTGTTGAGAAAGGCTGTTGTTTGCCTCTCAGACTCTCTCTTTGACTGTGGCTGTCCTCACACCCCCAATGGGACAATCCCTGAGAAGAATGAGCTCTAAGCATTCAACCCCATCCATAGCTGATGCCTCAGCCAGTAGTACCCTTGTCTCTTGCCTTTATTGGATGGCAGACCTGACCCCTGACTCCCAATAGCTCTCTCTGTCTCCGGCTCCCACTCTGCCCTCTGCCCTCAGATCTAATGGCAGACATGCAACTTCCCTGGCCTTGACTCTCCACAGTCTCCCTCAAGTCCTGCCCTCAGTAGCTCCCATGTTATACCCATCGGGCCTCTATGGCAGGAGCTTCTGGGAGGCCTGATGTGCTCCTGCCTCCCAGGAGGGGTTTCTGACATATGCTGCTCTTCAAGTTGCTTATAATACAACATCAGACAGCAAATACCTAAGAGACTTCAAGATTGTGGTCAATTACTACCATGAATAAATGCGCAAGAATATCACAGTTCTCTTACAAGAAAGTGATTAGGATTCAAAACCATCTACATATAATATGTCTACAGAATGGCCTCTTGTTTGGACTTGGTCATCTTCAGTCTTCTATACAGTCATCTCCTCTTTTCCCTCCCATTTCCCCACTGGTTTAGCAGAATGAGCTTTGCAAAGGGCAGAGTTAGTGCCTTCTTACAACTAAGGATTAAAAAGGCAGCAGAGGGGCGCCTGCGTGGCTCAGTCGTTAAACATCTGCCTTCGGCTCAGGTCATGATCCCAGGGTCCTGGGATAGAGTCCCGCATCGGGCTCCCTGCTCCGCGGGAAGCCTGCTTCTCCCTCTCCCACTCCCCCTGCTTGTGCTCCCTCTCTCACTGTCTCTCTCTCTCTCTCTCTCTCTCTCTCTCTCTCTCTGTCAAATAAATAAATAAATCTTTAAAAAAATAAAATAAATAAAAAGGCAGCAGAAAGGTCCAGTCCCCAACCTACTGTCCCTCCAACCCACTGGTCAGTCTCTTCACCCCACTGGCCAATCTGCATCAGAAAGAATAGAATTCCAGCCACCAGGACTATTTTTCAACATCAAAGTGCTCCTACTGCATACAAAGTAATGTAGCAGCATGGAAAACACTGATAGCTTCTCAAAAAGCTAAACCTAGAATTGCCATATGACCCAACAATTCCATTCCTAGGTATATACCCAGAAGAACTGAAAACAGGTATTCAAATACTTGTACACCAGTGCTCATGGCAGCACTATTCACAGTAGCCAAGAGGTACAAACAAGCAAAATGTCCATCAATGGATGATGAACGGATAAACAAAATGTAGAATATTATTCAGCCTTAAAAAGGAATGAAGTACATGCTAACAACATGGAAAAACCTCCAAAATATGCTAAGTGAAAGAAGACAGAAACGAAAGCCATATATTGTATGATTCCATTTATATGAAAGGTCCAGCTAAGTCCATAGAGACAGAAAGCGGATTAATGGTTGTCAGGGGCCGAGGAGAAGGGAGGTATGGGGAGTGACTGCTTAATGGGCTTGGGGTCTCCTCTGGAGGAGACGAAAATGTTTTGGAACTAGATAAAAGTGATAGTTTCACAACATGGGAATGTAGTAAATGGCACTTAATTGATAACTTTAAAATGGTTAATTTTATGTTATGTGAATTTTACCTCAATTTAAAAAAATCCTCCACCTTTGAAGGATCAGTTTATTCAAGTCCTTCCCATCCTAATGGTCACTCTTTGGGTAATGGAAGACTGAATGGGGAGAAGTTAGGAGGATGAAAATGACAGATGTCCACTTTTCTTCTATCTAGTTGATCATAGTGACGATAATGACAACGATAATGGTAATTTATGAAGAAAGGAAGCTTAATAGGGGCCCCGCAGTCAGGGCAATACAGTATCCACAGCTTACCTGGAGCAGGACCATATTCCTCAGCCATCCTAAACCTTGAGCCACTGTGCCCCCACTGTTTCTGCAGCCTTGCCCAGAGTCAAGGCTGGGAAGTGATGGAACCAGGACCTGCATCTGCGTTTGTCCAATAGCAGAGCCAACACTACTTTGACTATACTACAGCATCTCCCTAAAGTGGTGGTGGATCATTAAAGTGGGGTCAATAGAAGACCTTCTCCCTTCACCTGTATGTAATAAGAATATTAGCTATAAGTATTTAGCACATACTAAGCACAATTCTACATGACTGACATATATTAAGTTGTTAATTCCCACTGTAGCCCTGTGAGCTAGGCGCTATTAGTATCTCCATTTCATAGATGAAGAAGCTGAGGAACAGAGATTACACTCATGCCCAAGATTCCATAGCTATCAGGCAGTGGTGTCTGGACTGATGCTCAGAGAAAAGGCTGCTGGCTACAAGGCCTCTGTATGAGCTTGCTATGTGGGCACTTGCATGATTACTCCTGGCTCTTCTCCTCCCCAGTGGAATTCCAACATATTTATCCTTTGTTCTTTGCAGGAGGATCATGTCCTCTTACATCTGGCCATGCTGCCTTTGGCACCAAGTCTATATACATACCCTGGAGCAGAGACTTACTGAGTTTCCTTAACAATATTTTCATGCTGTTTCCTACATTTGGGATATAAATATAAATGTTTCCTACATTTGTCTTTCGTTTGCCTTTGCTATTGTTTGTGGGATGAGCTCTCGGTGAAAGGACATTGAGACAGTAAACAAATAGCTTTGGTTCCGAAATTAAAGGCTTTTCTTTGCTGCTGCAGGAATCTCTCTATTAAAAAAAAAAAAGATTCATTCTTTTTCTTGGTAAGTGGATGTGGGAGGCTGATTCATGATTTTGTTTTATTAGTGAGTTCACAGAGGTCCGGGAAACTCATCTTGGATTGCCATTTTGCTTTCCTCTTCCTCCCTCTCCACTACCCCCCCGCAAAACAGTAATACTGTGCCATAGAGCCCAATCTCCCTGGTGAATTCAGGGTATTGGGAATCTGGTTGGGGAAAGAGCCTACTAGCCTGAGGAGGAGCTGGATGTGGCCTCAGTAATATCTGCTCTAATACATTCCCCTTCCTAGTCGATAAGAAACTCGAGCCCCAAATAGCAAACAAATGGTCACATTCGTAGCTCATGGCAGACATAGAACTTAAACACTGGCCAGCTTTCTAGTTCCATATCCAAAGTTCTTCCCCGCCCTGCCACCCTCCTCTTTAAGCTGCCTCTGAAATCAGCAGAGCCCTGTTAAAGGAGTCCAGGTTTGCCTGGCAGAGGTTAGGCTAGCAGCAGATCTCAGAGGTGTCAGAAGTCAGAAAGGCCAGGAGCAAGGCTCAAGGCAGGGCTAATAAAGCAAAGTGTCCAGTCTTCAATCCAGTGAATCACCAATTTCAGAGCCACAATGCCAAAATTCTTGATGGTTACTTGAGAGAATAATTGCTCTGGAAATCATGCAAGATGGCTAAAGGTACAAAGTATGATGCTCTTTCACTGAGTACCCAGAGTATTCCTGTACTGGACAGGGAGCTTTCTGTGTATCATCTTATTTAATTCCCAGAACAATGCTAAGACGTATGTTTTATTAATCTCCTTTCACAAATGAGTAAACTAAGGCTCAGAGAGGTCACACAGCCCCCAAATATCATATACCCACAGATTTGCTTGACCCTAAGGTTAGGAAACTTCCCACTAAGCCACACAGCCTGGGCGTTCTTATCTCAGAATCCTGAACTTCTGCAGTGGGCTCTGTTTTCCAAAAGGACTTTTAAAATTTTTATTGGCATAGTATCCATTTTGCTAGATTTAGTCCTAATAGGACCAAAGGGAAATCCCTATGGGAAGGCATGGCCCTTCCTCTGACCTCATTTAAGACACCCTGGGGCCATGTCTATGTTCTTAAGGCACTCAACAAATCCTCTGGAGGGTAAGGTGGTGGGCTTGTCCTCTCCTCTCCCACTGAATGTTGGTCGTCCAAAAGAGATGCTGGTGGAGTGGCTAGGAGCAGGAACTCTGGCATCACACTACCTGAGATGAATACCAGATATGGAATCTTGGACAAGACACTTGGCCTTTCTATGCCTCCCTTCTCTCATCTGTAAAGTGGGGTAATAATACCACCTGCCTCACAGGATTATTGAGAGAACTAAATCACTTGATATATATAAAGGGCACAGAGGATTTCCTGGCACACCATATGTAGGTGTTTGCTACTAATATGCTTTGGGGAGCCATTTCCTCCAAGTCTTGGGTGGACTGAAAAAGGACTGAAAAAGAACCAGAATCCTGGAACCAGCTACCACTTCTACTGAGCACCTAACATCTTTACTAGGCATGCTTTATATATACTCTTTCTAACTCTTAAAGAAACCTTATTAGATAAGCATTATTATAACCATTTTACAAATGAGGAAACCAAGAATGTGGAAGGTCAAATGATTTGTACCAGGTCATACAATCAGAAAGTGGCCAAAGTGGTATTGATCACACACACACACACACACACACACACACACACACACACACACACACATATGTTAGTTAGGCTACAGGGTCTTTCCACCAGCTCAGCTGTTTCCCTAAGATTGGGTTGTTGGTTTCAAGCAAAAACCATCTTTAAACATAGTGTCTTTTATTATTTTTCAGTTTATTTTTTTAATTTTTTTGGTGGCGGGGGGAGTTAAGATTGGTAGTAAAAATTAAACAGAATATGAGCAAATGTACCCTAACAAGCCCCTTTGAAAACAAAATTAAGGAAGAAAAACATTGTCATTTACCAGCTGCTGGGCCAAAGAGTGGCCATGCTGGGCTGCGCACCCCGTTGTTGTGAGTTTATCCCTGACTGACCTAACCTCAACCCACATTTATGGTAATTAGGCAGAATGAGGTCCATGACCAAGTAAATACATTTTCATGGATTCAGGACCCACCCTCTCAGAGAAGAGGTTCAAAATGATCTTTACCCAAACCTCTTTGTTCTAAATGTTCTGGTATAGGGAGCTGGCCATAACAATAACAACAACAACAACAACAACAACAGTCACAAGAGCTTGTGAAGTGCTGGGAACTATGCTAAGTGCTTTAAATATATTATCCCATTTAATCCTCACAATTGTCTTTTGAAGCCCTCTTTCATGGGGGAGGAAATTAATATTTAGAAAAGCAAACTCCAAAAAAAAAAAAAAAGAGCAAAATCCACAGTTCAAGATCACATAGTAAGACATGGAATCAGGATTCAATTCCTGCCTGACTCCTGTTCTAAAATCCTAACAATAGGCCATATGACCACTATGTTCTTTGGAAGGGCTTGACTGCTGCAGTGCCTATTAGCCAGAGGCTAAGTGTGAGAGGGCTCTCTCATCTAGATTAAAAGGGACAAGCTGGACTCTAGTTCTTCCAAAAGGAGATAGAGCTGTCTATTCCCTCAAATTCTACCTTGAATTCTTTTTGTCGCTGTTGTTAAGATTTATTTACTTATTTGAGAGAGAGAGAGAGCACATGTGGGAAGGGCTGTGGGAGTGAGAATCTCAAGTAGACTCTCCACTGAGCATGGAGTGCCACATGGGGTGTACACCATGTACACCAAACTCTAGCAGTCTCACAACCCTGAGATCATGACCTGAGCCGAAATCAAGAGTCCGACGCTCAACCAACTGCATCACCCAGGCACCCCTCTACCCTGAATTCTTGAACTGTGGTGGAAATGGCAGGTTCTACCCGAATCTCCCAAGCCATTTAGAGAGTGGAAGAGCTCAGACTTTCAATTGCTAGGGCTCCTGGCTGACTCAGTCAGTGAAGCATGCGATTCTTGATCTCAGGGCTGTGAGCTTGAGCCCCACATTGGGCACAGACAAACATTAATCATATGACAAACATTTATGGACCTAGTATTTTCCTAGTATTGTGCTAGGGGATGCTGAGAAGAAAGAGAGAAAAATAAATGACACTATCCTGTCCTCAAGTTGCTTGCAAATTTGCATGTACCGGTCAGAGATCTGATTCTGCCAAATCCAAAGAAAAAACTCCCTAACTGGGTCCCAAAACCAAGATCAGGAGAAACCCAGTGGCATGATTCTATTATTTGTATAGCTTTCTGGGTATGAAAAACAGGAAGAGTAATCGCCACAACTCTAGGGTTCTTCTAAGGCATGAATCATAAACCAGATCAACAGGTATGGTGAATGGCTTGTCAGTTGAACGGTTGTCTCTATACAAAAAGACAACTGGTTGGTCAGAAAGAAATGTGAATGATCTCCCCCACCTCAACCTTCCTCCACAGGAAGCCCAGCCTCTCTAAGCATGCCTGAAAGGTCCTCCTTGTTTTGATTCCAGCTCCCTCCCTCCCCAGTTGACCCTCGCAGGGAGAATGAAGCCTGCCATTTTGCACACAGTTTTGCCTTTTCTACTGTTTATTTTGTTAAGACTCAAACCTGTCAGCGAAGCGGTTTCCAGCCTTGTCTGTGCGGTAATAATCTCCCTTTCTAAGAGATAAGCACCCTGAGTAAGGCATATTGGAAGACAAACTAACACACCAAAGTTGCTGAGTACACACAACTCTTAAAAGATGCTTCACCACTCAGGCTTTATTAGCTTCAGAGAAAAAGAGAAAAGAAGGAAGTCTGGCTTGAAGGTTTCAGAAACTCACTTAGAAATTACTACTAACTGCCTGGAGAAAAATGCCAATACATGTTAGTGTCCCCAAGTCAAACACACACTTGTTGCTGCAAAGGAGCACATGGAGAAAGACAAGCAGGGAGAGCCTGCTGGAGGCTTCCAGAGGAAAGGAACTTTCTGGCAAGTCGGAGTTTACTCAGATGTCCCAATTTCTAACCTGTACACCAAACTTCTACCTTTAGGACAGGAAGATATGAATTTTCCTGCCAGAAAATTAAAGAAAACACTCAGATGATAAACGTGATGTTTTTAAAGTCAAATTAACTCCTTTGCTCCAGAACAAGACATTTCTTTTCTTGCCATCCAGAAGGAACTCCCTACCGAAGATAATGTACAATCCCTGTGACAAAGATGTTGTCACGAGTCCATGGCCTGTTCAGCAGCCATTTCATGCTTCCTCTTTGTTGATAGAACCCTAATTTTATTCCAGGGTTGGACAGCGATATACTCAAGGAAGTTGGACCCTTCCCCAAACCCAAGTGAATGGAAAATAATTAGTCTAAGTCTATCCCAGCAAATCTACCCTTCCTCCCTATATAGTGTGGAATGGGCAGGTGACAGTGAATTCTAGGATCTTCGGGGGAACAGGTTCCACCTTAATCAAAATAAAGGCATGTGAAGCAAAGCTCCATTCCTTCCTCCCTTTGAACCTGTCCATGTGAGGCCTGATGCATAGATCTCCAGCAGTCATTTTGTTCTCCTGACAGAGGAGTGAGAGCATCACTTGGTCCCCTGAGTCACTATATCATTGATTTCCCTACCCTGAAACCTCTTGACATGTGCAATAATAAACCCCTACTTTCCAAAATTCTTTTATTTGAGTATTCTATTACTTACTAGCTTAAATCGTAATACATTATACAGTCCTTTAGTCTAGAACACTGAGGAGAACCTTGTGGTCTTTCATCCACACTGATTACCACTTTTACTGTCTGAGCCTCCATGGTCCCTCATGCCAAGATAGCTTACTATTTTAGTGCCAAAAGTGGACAACGTGTATACATGGGGGGTGGAGGAGACTCTGCCAAAGATTGCTTCCTCAAAGTCTAATGTTCAGTGTCCCTGAGGCACCACATGGCCACAGGCTTGTCACCATCCCCAGCTGCCTCTAGGAGCCTCTAAGAAGCCCCTGAGTAGCAGGAGAGCTGCAGGGACCTTGTTTCCAAGCCTGAATCTGATGAAGTACAATTTAACATCGCGAGACCCCTCTCCAGGTTGTTAGTAAGAGGCAGCTCTGACTTGTAAATGGATTCTGTTCCCAATTCATTCACTCAGAGGAGAGAAACTGGGTCCTGAGGCAATGGACAGGACAGACTTTAAAATGATATCTGGGAATTCAAAGTAATGGTTTGGTTGAGTAAATGTCTAGAAGACTCAGTTCACCTCTCCAGTTCCTGCACCGACGCTCCTCCTTTCAGGATCTGCACAAAACCGTGACACTGATGCATTTGCAGTGCTCCTCGTCCTAGCACAAGACACCTGCCCTCCAAGGAGTCTCCAAGTGGCCCAGAACTTTTTGTAAAAAAATGAATAAAGTGCCTATTTATCTTGAATAACTAGCTGGCAAGTGGACTGAAGGGAGGCCAAAAGACCTGTAAAGGTGGATCACAGGGTGAAGATTCTGTCCCCTCTAGAAGTTTTTTCATGTTACAGCTTGGTTGTCCATGGCCCAACAGGGCCATTTCTAGTTATTCAAAATAATGTTTTTAGAAGTTAAGTTTTCATATGTCAGGAAGCATAACATTCCCCCAAATAGTTTGTGAGTGTGTGTGTGTGTGTGTGTGTTTGTGGTTGTATCATTGTTTTATTTGTTTTTAGCATATTTCTGGAGCCAAATTTCTTGCAGTTCCAATTCCTCAGGACTAAGCCCAGGTGATTCTGACATGGAGAGTTCACAGGTCCACTCTGAGACGCACTGCTCAGCACTCGGCGCCAGGCAGTTCATCTCATCAAAAGCAGCTTCCACCTTCTTCTAAGTAGTCTGTCTCTCTCTCTCTTTCTTCTTTCCTTTTTTTTTTTTTAATCAGATTTAAAATAGTTCAATCAGTGGTTTTGCTAAAGCACTCAGTGAAAAATGTTTGGATTAGCATTTTGTTGATTCCAGAACGTGAAACATTAAATGAGGGTCCAAACCCGAATCCATTATTACTTTTGAGAGGAGACTTTCTATAGCTACTCCACATTGTGTAGGAAGTAAACAGGGTTGGTGTTCTCTAGATGTTTTTTTGGCAGCTTCTTAAACCTTGTCTCACATTTCACAGTTCTCCCAGGCCCCCAGGGAATGACCTAGCAGGGCGCCTTGATGCAAATGAATAGCTTGCCTTATCTGGTCCTCAGAAGTTCCCTTTTCAGTGAAAACCACTCTGAAGTTGGTTACAGACCAGGGTCTGCAAAAGAGGCCCAGCTGGGCAAGCACCTCTAAGTAAACAGAATGGGACACATGATTTATCGGGTGATGAGTGTTTGCTGGAAGGCATGCGGTGTGAGGTTACTGTCCAGTCAGAGGAAGAGGAAAGGGGAAAAAAAACAAAAACAAAAACAAAAAAACCCAGAAAACTCCTACTTGCTTTTGTTTTTAAGGGAAACTCCCCTCCTGTGTGTGTACTCCCTGGGAGGTTTTTATCTGAACCAGTGCCTCCAGGCCAAGAGTGATGCTTTGTTTGATGTGATGGCTGAGCTGCATGGGACAAGGTACTCTGGGAACCCACTGGTCAGGTGGTCATCCCGGAGTGGCAGCTCTCTCCTGGAAAAGGCTTCTTTCCAAATGTTTCCCGAGAGTCTTCTCGGATATTCCTGTTTAACAGGTCTTTCCCTTGACAAGGTAGAGTTTTCAACTGGTGACCTGAAAAATAATTGCTTGATGTTTAAGGATAAAACACCCACTTGACAGAAGAACCTACTTCGCCAGGCTTTTTTTGGAGAGTGAGGTGGGGACCACCAAGTTTGCAAGTTAAATGAAAGATGAAGCAATGGGCTCCTCGGGCCCTGCTCCCTGGACTGAGTATACCAGTTATTGAACTGCTTTATTCATTACTAGTTTTCCAGAGTTCCAAATGCTGAATATCTACTCTTAGGGGTCAACCAGAGTTGATAAATTCTAGCACACTGCTCATATCTTTTCTACTCTGGACTGAAATTTCCTTATCACTTCTACAAATCAAGGGAAAAAAAACATCAACAGTTTAACCTAAAAATGGGCAAAAAATGTGAACATACAGTTCAAAGAAAAAGAAATACAAATGACTCTTAAACACATGAAATGATGCTTAACTTCTGTTAAGCCAATTTAAAGTTATTGCAAAATAAAAATGTATGGTTTTAAAAGGATGGTCACTTGGGGCGTCTGGGTGACTCAGTCAGTTAAGCGTCTGACTTCGGCTCAGGTCATGATCTCAGGGTCTTAGGATCAGGCCCCATGTTGGTCTCCGCGCTCAGCGGGGAGTCTACTTCTCCCTCTCCTTCTGCCCCTTCCCCTGCTCATGTTCTCTCTCTCTCTCTCTCTCTCTTTCCCAAATAAATAAATAAAATCTTCTGGGGCTTCTGGGCTATAGGTTCTGTGTGTTTCTTGAATTGGGTATGCATTACACAGTGTGTTTAATTCATGAAGATTTATTGAACTGTACACTGATGACAAATATACTTTCATGAATATATCATATATCAATTAATATTTTTAAAAATTACATAGGGATTCCAGTTTTTACCTAATACAGTAAACAAAGATAAAAACGTTTGATAACACACTGTGCTGACAAGATATAGAGAAATAGACATTCTCACATATTGTTAACAGAAACATGAAACAATAAGTGTCTCTGGAGGGCAAACAGGCAATATCCATCAAATATGCAAATGCACATATCTTTTGACATAGCAATCCCACTTCTAAAATTCATCCTATTCACACTGCACATAATGATATGGATACAATGTCATTCTCTAGAGTAGTATTTATAATAGCAAAAGATTCATGACAACCTAGATGTTCACTTTAGGAAACATGTTAAATAAATCAGTGTACACCTATAACATAGAATATTACCAATTATAAAAGATGGACTGGAAATTCTTAATGTACAACAGAATACTCTCCAAAGTATATTACTGCATCAAAAGAAAAGTATGGAAAAATGTGTGTAGTAATTCTAGCATTTGAATAAATAAGGGGAATTACATATATCCATGCTGACACATAAATAAACCATCTCTGTAAGAGTATGAAAGAAAACGGTAACATGACTTCCAGGCAGAAGAACGGGGCAGATGGGAGACAGAGGAGACTTTTGATGTATTCCTTTTCTACCTTTTGAATTTTGAATTATATGAAGGTATGATCTAGAAAAAATAAATAACATTTAAAATCCTAAGCCTGTATTTTCTGCTGTATGTAATATATCGACTTAAATTATTAGTTGGACTCCACTTCCATAGTTTCTCTCTTACACCTTTTCAGTTGTTAGCTAACCCATCAAGTCAATGACTTCTCCTTGGGAACAGGGAAAATTCTACCACACCAGATCTACATATCGATAATTTTAAGACCCATCCTGATTTCAGAAATGTTCACGTGGGAAAAGCACATACCATCTAGGATGGAGGAAGTTGATTAATCTGCTTTGCTAAGTACTCACTTATCAATGATTTAACCTAAAAATGGGCAAAAAATATGAACATACAGTGTTCATATTGTAGACCATGAACTACGGTCACAAGGCAATCATTGATATTTTTTTTCACATTCAAAAAGTACAGCATTTTCACAGACGTTAGGAAATACCTAATGAGTATGAATCCCAGCAAGGCAAGTCTACCTGGAGATGATGGTAAACAGCCACGGAAGGGTAAGAGTTGACTCCAGAGAGAAGAAGCTGCCAGAAAGCTAAATGCAGAGGGGACCTCAAATGTCCCACTTTGGCGGAAGGCCAGCCCTAAGGAAGCCACTCCTAAAAATAGGACTAAAGGAACCATTCTAGGGCCTTGATGGTTTAGAGGAGTTCCTTTTCTCTCAGTTTAGAGTCAACCCTTCAGAGGCATTTCAAACGACAACTTCCACCAACCCAACTGCACCCTTGGCTGTACATTATTTTCTAATCAGTGGCTGATAGAGTGCCCAGCACTTCACTCATGTTGAAATAGGGCAGCAATAAAGGACTTTCCTCTCTTGCTGCTTTTTAAGAAAAGTAATAGCTGCACAGTAGGATACATACAAGTCACTCCTGATTGGATATATTCCTGTCCAGCATGTAGAATAGGGCTTGCACCATCTTCCAGGAGGTCAGAGGAATCTTACCCGGGGAAAAATAAAACCTTGCCTGCTCTCAGGTCACTCGTGGTACTGGCAGCAATACAGGCTGGCTAAGGCACCGCCTCCACTGGCCAGCCTCTGAACTCCCAGGCTCAGCTGTGAGGCAGGAGGACACCAGACACTGGTCCTACCTTTACAAGGTTCTTGTAAGACAGGACCATGCCTTGCAAAGTAAAAATACAGCATGGCTCAAACTTAGAGCCTTGTTTTTGCTGGATTTCTCTTTGTTCTGTGAAAGGATTTCAATCTAAAATGGAATCAGAAGATATGAAATGGAGAATCTCAGGCATGTGCCCTCAGAAGAACAGAACTTAAGATCTGAGAGACTGATTTCACATAAATGCCTGCTTTACAGAAGACTGAGGCTTACTCTTGACCAATGTATATCTGCCAAGAATGTTTCCCTATCCTCAAGCCAATGAACTTACTGCTTGAACTCTGACTGGACTTCCCCCTTTTTGCACTCCTTGTCCATAAATACAGCTTGACCCAAACCCTCAGCAGATTCACCTGCAGCTTGCTACAGAATATTTCCCAATTGCAATTCCATTGCTATTCCCAAATAAATTCAACTTCTGGTCATTTGAACTTGCCTCAGTTTACCTCTTTATTTAGGTTGACAGTATCATCTCCCATTTGTTACAGGGACAATAAACCAACAATTTTGGATTTGGATTTTGTTTCCCTCCTGTTAGGGGCTGGTCATTAGGAAAATCTCCTTCAAAAGATGACAATAAAATATTTTTACATTGTTTGATGGCTAGAAGAAACCTCAAACATGCCTCCTGGTTTATCTCTTAACCCTCAAAGAGATGGGCTCTATCTGAATTTTAAAAACCTCTAAGGATACAGTTACCAAAATTTTATAAATTCTACTAGAGGTTTATTTAAGTAAATAATTAATCATCCTTATGTTAATCAAGAAACTTTTCATGCACTAGAAATTTCTGGATTGTGAAGAAGTAGAGTCACTGAACAACATTTTCCTAGAACTATCTCTCTAAATTCTAGAGCTGGCTAAGACTTTACCAGTCATCTTAATCTGAACTGTTCATTTTATGAGCAAAGTGAGGCTCAGAGCAGAAGGACAAAGAAGACCCAGGTCTTCTTCTAGAACCTGGGTTTCCTGACTCCCACTCGGTCCAGCACTCTTACAAATATACTAGGGTGTTTCTTACACATAAAAAGTTGTTAAATTCCTGCTCTCTTCTCCGGGCTAAAAACTTTTTATTTCCTAAACTCTCCTGACACTCTTTTTTTTCTCTCATCAGTATCACTTACTAAGTAGCAGTACCATATAGCTGTCCCACTAGATTTTGGTTTACTATGACTACTGTATCATTTTCTGCTATTACCCCTTGCTTCCTGAATAGGCTCTTGTTTCCTTGTTTCGGGTAGTCTGTTTATTCTCTCCTCCATTGTACTATCTCCTGTGTCTCACTAATGAGCCTCATCCTGTTTTTGACAGACCATTCTGTTTTGACAAGGTAAAATTGATCAGTGAATTAAACACATGTGAAACATCTCTAAATACAAACTCACTGCAGAGAAAGATTTGAATGCTGTCCATTTCCTTGCAGATAATAACTTGGAAGGCAATTTTCATAGCCAGATGAATTCTGAGTGGAGAGTTCTGTTTAAACTTTGTGTTCCATAAATAGAAACAAAGTGCAGACATCCTGCCTCTTGACTTCTTTAGTCATTTGAAGCTTTCAGAAGTATGTTTTTATTTGTTTTCTTGGTTCTTTTCTTCTGCCCATTAGACTGTAGCCAAGGAGTGTCCACAGCACAAGGCTGGAGTAGTCTCTTACCTCCCTCCTGCAGGCAGATTCCCTAATGAGACTGCAGTCAACCCTTCACTGCTTTTTGAAGCTGGACCAGGTGACCTTTTCATTCCAATCACCCACACAATTATGGATTTTATTACTTAGCCCCAAAGTGAAATATTCTATTCACCCAAATGAACTTTCTGTGTGAACCAGGTGATTCAAGATTCTGAAGATGTATTATTAAGTTCACCTCAGAGACTCATAAATTTTCAGAAAAACTTTAATATTTTCAGATTTGGGATTGATGATCTGGGATCCAGGGAAAGATCCAGCGTCCATGGATAGATTCAGGGGTTGTATCAATTAGGATGGGCTAAATAATGCTGTGGTAACAGACAATTCCAAAAATCTCTGGCTAAAAGCAACAAAGGCTTGTTTTTTCCTCATGTCACATGATAATCCAAGGTTGGCTGGAGACTTAACTGCTGCACCACTGTCATCCTCATTCCTAGACCTGATGGAGAAGCCACTATCAGGAACGTTGCTGGCTTTAGTGCAGAAAGAAACGAAAGCACTGCTCTTAAATCTCTAACCCAGAAATGCCACCCAGAACTGCTGCTTACATTTGATTGGCCCATGCCTGAGTTAAATGGGGTGAAGAAGTGTAATCCTCCTGTGAGGAAAACTACCTTGGAGAACAGTTTACTGAAGGGCCCATGAACCGTTGAAATTATAGGCAAAATTATGTATGAACAGGCATAGGTGCCTATTTCTGGAGAGTAGTTCTCTAATTTTCATCCTATTCTGAGAAGGGCCTTTGACCACCAGCCCTCACCAGCACCTCCCCTACCCCCCACCCCTGCCCCACCATCGCCACCAAAGTTAAGAACCAGTGATTCTAGTCCAAACTCCTTGTTTTACAGATGGAAGAACTTGAAAGCCAATCTTCAAACAACTTGCCAAAAACCAAAACAACTTCCTTGAACCTGCCAAAATAACACTTAATTGGGAGCACAACCAGCCCCTAAGACTGCATTAGGGAGAGGCCACACTTCCAGGCACAGCCAAAGCCTCCAGCCTCTGCTTAACCAGCTCTCTGCATCCAAATTTAATTTAGGGAGGAAGAAAGAGGTCATGGGAAGGGGCTTAGTTTCCTGTAGGTTTCAAATCCCAAATGGAGGTTGGAAACTGGTAGAGGATCCTCCTTGGAAACTTTTGAAAAATAACTCATTTGAAAATATTTCAATGCCAAGAAAAACGTGACCCCTGGTCCTTCTCCCACACTGTTTGCCTTTCCCTTCAGCCCTCTTTCCTCTTGTCAGGTAACCTGGGCGCCCATCGTATCCTTCCAGCTTCCGCAAATGAGCTTCCCACTGGGCCCCAACAAAAGGCATTATCCTGGAAGAACTGGTTTTCCCATCTCTTTTCATAACTCCATTTCCTTCTCGGAAGACCATGTGTTTTCCTTAATTCATTTCATCTCACCATCCTGTCACCTCCCTTTACTTTACCACACCTTCATCTCAGGATGGAACGTCACTTAGCTTCCCAACCAGCATGGCAATGTCTTATTTCCGCTGTTAAAAGAAACTTATTAGGGATCTCCTCCTCCGAAGCTCTAGGCATGAAGTCCAATACTAAGATGCATGTAGCAATTTATCTATCCTCTCAATATTTTTTCTCTTCCTCCTCACTTAATATTTTTTCATTTTCCCCATTTCCTATCCCTTTGCTGGGTTGTATCTGTGTCAAGTTATGATGGGGGACCAGGAAAACCAGGTTTTGTATGAAACTTAGAAATAACTGAATATCAGGATGGAAAGAAAGTTTTAAATGAGATTAAGAATTATGTGAGAGGCAATTTCAGGAGGCCTAAAATCCAGGGACACTTGCCCAGGTTTTGTGGAATCTGAAAAATATGGGGCTTCCAATTAAAAAAAATGATTTTGAATTGCAAAGATATAGCTAGGTATCTAAGTAAATCTTTATTTGGAAGTAAAGTCAATTACAAGTGACTATTTATTTAGAACTATCCTCATCCCCACCTCAACCTCTACAGGAGGACAATTATAAGAGAGGGGATATTGGAGTTGAAACAGAAGCCATGTCATCCAATGAGAGTAGAAATATCTCACATAAGATTTCTTGCAAAACACACAAACATGGGAACACATTAAAAGAGCAACCTCACAAGGCTTTGGAAAGGGCCCCAGAAGGGGACACTGCCTCTGAGAATCAAAATTCATTAGAGACCCACGCAGCCAGAACATCTGAAACGTGAGTCAGGTCAAGGAACCAGCAATCAGTAGCTCAAGTCTGAAGCAAGGTCTAGACACATACATTTTAAGAAAGGCCCCACTAGTTTTTCTAGACCTCATCCTCTAAAAAAAAAAGTTTACTGCTTTTGACTTAACGCTCTGGACCTCTAAGAATTTACTTTTGACAAGAGATAACGCAAATGAATGAAATCCTCCCCAAAGAAGTGATTTTTAGGTATCACCAATATTGAAGGGGGGCAGATTTGTGGAGACTGGACAAAGAGTCCCTGTAGTCACAGTATGGCACCCGGGGGTGGGGGGTGGGGCAGGGACAGGACAAAAGGAAGGGCATATTCCATTCTTTGCCTGCTGGCCGATGAATGGCTCTTAAAACATTTTACAGATGCTTCCTCCTCACTCCATATTTTGATTTATTCTACTCTGAATCATAACATGGATCTTCCCATTCATAGGTTAGACAAAGGGATGTCCTTTCCTTTCTACATAAGAATGGGTGAGAGTAGGAAGGATCTTGGAGGAATCTTATTCAGTGAAAATGGTATAAAGGAGGAAAAGAAAATAATGCCTTAAAGCCAGCAAGGAAAAATATAAAAAATTAAATAGTTGGGTTAGATATCCATTAGAATCCATGATTCTTTCTACTTCGTGGGTTTTTTTCTTAAATCTGACATCAGACTTTGATTCTTATCTAGAATAGATAATCCTTTAGCGCCTGCTCTTTAGAACTATGTGTTAGAACTGTTCACCATGTTTAGAACATTCTTCCTGACTAAAATGAACCTGTGTTCTTATTAGCACACAACAGTGGTGCTTGCTCCCACCTACAAGCACCCAAACTCCCCTCCTGCCCCACCTCTACAGCCTGGCCTATACATAAGAGTGTATCTAAGTGTTCATATGCCTGTGATCTGACCATCAAGGTCATAGTTACTCCACCAGCTAACAACTTCCACACTTCATAAGCTTTAGCACCTAGTCCTTCATAGCAAGAAGACATCATCTACATTTGGTATTCTCCTGTAAAAGATTCATTAGCTCTTTTAAAAAACAGTCTCTTTGCTAGGCAATGGAAAGAGGTTTTCCCCTTCAATCTAAATATAGACACAAATGGGAAATGAAACTATGGGACTGATAACAATACTGTGGTCGATTCTTTTAAAGATATTATCAGCAGGAAGAACCAATGGGAGTGTCTAGTGGGGTGGGGGTGAGGTGGAGGGAGAGTGTCAGAGAATCAAGGAAGTAGCTAGGTCTCAAAGCCACAGGCATTATTTAACATTAATCCTATTCTGGAAACTGGTTCACTTCTAAATAAGGTCCATTTTTACTTCGGAACAAAATCACTCTTGTTACTTTGAGAAAATATTTTTACAAATTAGTTAAGTAGATGATCAGTCTCTGAATAATTGTGAAATTTGAAATGCTTTGGTGGTTTATGAGAACACAGAGGAAGAGGGTATATTAAAATCGATCTAATCCTAGGCTAAAAGTCACTCAGGACTCTGCCAGCGGATGAGGAAGGACATCTCCTTTTTCTCACACCAACTCATTCCTTACATCTTACACCCACATTTGTGTCTGGCTTAGCCCTACTCATTGCAAAGACTGCCAGAGGAGGGGCCTTTACAATATCCTGGGACTGGGAACAAAGTTGGGGAAGAGGGTATAAAACTATTTCCTGTATTAATAACAGAACCCAACACTATGAACTAGACCTACTTTCCACCACTGGATAGCCTGGGGTATCTATGAGCAAATTGGCTAGTTCCTGCTGTATAATACTGTTAAAAACACAATACCTGAGACAACCAGATGAGCAGGTCTGGATATAACCTGGGGGTAATGAGGGGCTGGATGACCTGACAAAGTAGAGGCCCACAAAGGGCCCTCGGGTGAGTGTCAGGTGATGGGAGTTTAGATACAAACTCTGTTACTCACTAGCTGTGACACTTGAGACAATCAGTGCATTGTTTTAGACTTCAATTTCTCACTTTCAAAGTAGCACCAATGGGCTAGATAATTTTGGAAGGACCCTCCAGCTCTAAGATTCTGACTATAATCAGAAAGGTCCAGAGGGAAGGACATTTAATGCTGAGGTGTTTCTTTAGGCTGTAAGGCCACTGGACTGGGAGATGTTGTAGAAAAGAATTAAATAGTAGATCATGAATTGGGAGCTATTGTTACCGTGATTACAGCCACCCTAAATCCTTCCTGAACCCTCAATGGGTATAAATACATAATAATGGTCATGATTATTGCTAAAACGCCAGTAAATGTTAGGGGCAATGAACTGAATGGATGTGGATCAGGCTACCTCTGAGGCTCTTTCTAACCAAACATTCCCCATGGTCCCAGGATTCTCCCTGAAAAAATGTAAACAAGGTAAGGTTAAGGGTCTTTAGGAAAGAGTGTCTTTGTTTTTCTTTCTTTTTTTCCCCCCTCATTTTAAAAAATTAGATTCTCTGGGGAATTTGTATTCTTTTGGGGATCATAGTCCTATTGGATTAGGGCCCTGCCCTTAGGAACTCATTTAACCTAATTACCTCCTTGAGGCCCTCTCTCAAAATACAGTCACATTGGAAGTTGGGGCTTCAACATACAGATTTGGTGGGGCAGGACACAATTCAGTCCATGAGACCCTCTAATTCTCAGCCTAAGGTTATTTCCATAACAACACACTGCATGCCACCAGGAAGGACAATGCAAGACTGGTGTGAGTGTAGGAAAGAGAAAAGTAATTTTGTTATTAAGTTGTGAAAAATGGTGCATCAGTGTTTTTGGAGAGATTTCAAATAATTATGGCAGTCTTGAGTATTCAGAAGCATTTAATAAAAGGGTAATAAGTGAAAAGATAAAATGATCTCCCTTGCTCTGAATTTAAGCCCATTTTAAGGATGCCTCGCGGGCCCATCTTTTGGCATTTACAGAATTAATAAGAGTTCAGTATTTCTACAAGGTACTTTAGACTGGAAGAGGGGAGGCTGAGAGAGAAAAATATTAGATATTTAGGGGGCACCTGGGTAGCTCAGTTGGTTAAGTGTCTGCCTTCCACTCAGGTCATGATCCCAGGGTCCTGGGATCAACACCCACATCAGCCTCCCTATTTAGGGGGGAGCCTGCTTCTCCCTCTCTGCTGCTCTCTCACTCTCTCTCTCAAAATCTTAAAAAAAGAGAAGTATTAGATATTTGAAGGACTGTCATGAGAAAATCAGGAATGGATTACAAGTCACACATATTTGGCCTGTGACATTATTTCCCTTCTTCAACTCTTAGCAGACATTACTTATCAACCATGGCACTCACCAAACAAAGCCTTAGAATGCATTCAGTATAATGCTCCAAACAGCACTTTTTTAAAAAAAGAATTAGTATATAAGATGAAATGATAAAAATAACATGGCCAATAGCTAATTAATTGAATGTCTACCAAATACCAGATATTGCTCTAAATTTTTTCGCATATAAAGCCATTTCTTCCTTATAACCATCTTATGAGGTAGGCAAAACTAGAATTCACATTTTTCAGGTGAGGACACGGAAGCACAGGCACTCAGCGAAGATGGTGAGGGACTTGGATTTGAACTCAGGCCATGTGGCTACAGAGCCACAATCATCATTACTCTCCTATAGTGTTCACCCACCTTGCATTGGATATATCGTATATAATTAAAGAAGCAGAATGAGAGCCAGTGGGGGGGATGTTGCAGAGTCGAATTGTATCAACATAAAAAATAACTTTTTTTAACAATTAAATTATTCTAACAATGACATCATAGTCACCTGCAATATTGACTGCCCCATCCCTGGAGATATCTGAGCAGAGTTGTAGAGCTATTAGAATTGTTGTGCAATGGATTGCATGAAGGAGAGGGTGGGTTGGATGACAGCATCTCAACTTCCCAACTAGTTCTAAAATTCAAGGATTCCTTGACTTAAGCAGTCCCAACAAAACTAGAAGGAATCCACAAGTGACATCCTTCCTCATTCTTTCTTTTTTGCCATCTCCCTTAACGTCCAGCATTGTCAAGCACAAAGAATGTCCAGGATTTGAATAAATCACACTGAATTTTAAAAATAGACACTCAATAGATGGCATATAAAGCCCACACAGCCCCCAAATATAAACAGTAGTCTTGAAAAGACTATTGAATTCTATAAAACCATTGTTCTTTAATTGTCTGAGCAGGCTTATTCCACTTCTTATCATCACTTTCTGGGAAAGGGAACAAAGTTATTGCAACAGTAAAAGATAGGTAATTTTGTTAGCTGTTAATGAAGTTGACAATGTCTTCAAACATTAACTCTCTCTATCTCTCCCCAGGAATGGTATGCCTTGCAAGGCAAGTATCCTTTTCTGGAATGTGACCTTGGCCATTCCTAGGAGCAGCAGAGAAAAATGCCATCCCTATGAGGTTACCATTTACTGATGGGAAAGAGAATTAATGGCAGGTGCCAAATCATTTCAGATGAAAACTCACATGTGTCAAATACTAAGGAATCTTCTAATCTATTATGTGTCATTCTTTCCAAGATTTTTACCTGAAAGACTCCTCTTCTCCGCTTCTGAAAATCTGTGCCATTACACTCTAAGCCAGGTATGAATGCCCTATGTTATTTTTGCACAGGTCTTAAGATCTCCTGTTTTAAGACAGAGCATGACCCTCTCCTTGGACTAGCCTCAAGGCAGAGCACAGATTTACCTCCTGAAACTTAAAAGAACAAAATTCACAGAGGAGTCCCTTCTGATTGAATATCCAGTGTACTTCAGAGGACTGGCCACTAGAATCAGCTTTAGTCCAAACTCCAATACTGAACCAAAAAATATGATTTGGACAAATCACTTACGACCTCACCAACTTTGTCTCTTAGTTTTTGATATGTGAAGTGGAACTAGTGGTCTTCAATCCTGGCTAAATCACCAAAAATGAGAATAAAAGAAAACTCAGTAATGCATAAAGGCTGATTAGCAATACAACCATTACAGAAACCCAAGGGCAATATAGCATTCTTTCAAAGGTGCCTCTGGTGAGTCCACAGTAGTTAGAGTTATAACCAATAGCTGCTATTGCTTACACAGGAGAAGTTGAGACCTACCCTCTGTATTTAAATATACTAGAGTATTTAGACACTTAATACCCAGGTTTGGGTGACTATGAGAAATAGATGGAGAGTTCCACTTGGGGAAAAAAAGTTTATACTTTCTTCTAATATTTTTCCAAACATATGCTCTGGGAAAGATTTAACAAACGGGTATATAAAGAGCTAGCCATCTTCTACTTAATCAACATATAAACCTGAACAATTTTAAAAATAATATCATTCTGAATGTTGAATTTTGCATCTTAAGAGAATGTGGAAGGATTGTAAGAAAGATGTTAGAGAAATGTGTCTCCTGATTAAGAAAAAAACATTTGAGTTAATACATGATAATAATAAGAAGAAGAATGACAGACAGTTCTGAGTACTTATGTGTGCCTTTTACTATCATAAGCGCTTTACACCTATTCACTCATTTATTTCTCATAGTAACCTTTTAAGGAGGTAACAGCATTATCACCATTTTAAAATAAGGAAGTGGAGGCCACAATCTTCCTCATCTTCTCAACCATCACCCCTCATACTTAAAAATGAGCTTGTAAGATATGCATTATACATTCTCTATGTGGTTGGTTAAGGAAACTGAGGTTCAGCAAAGTTAGAGTTGTAGATTGGCAAAATCAGAACATGACTTTAATCTTCTAACTTGGGAGAACTATCTCGTATTTATCCCAGTGTGAGGCATTGGGATACTTCACATTTGAGCCTCACATTTAAGCCACAACAACATCATAAAAACCCTTGTTTAAAGCCTTGTTGAGAAAAAGAAAAACAAAGCTGGGGGCATCATGTTGCCTGATTTCAAGCTATATTACAAAGCAGTGAGCATCAAGACAGCATGGTACTGGCACAAAAGCAGCCATATAGACCAATGGAACAGAATAGAGGGCCCAGATATGGACCCTCAACTCTATGGTCAAATAATCTTTGACAAAGCAGGAAAAAATATGCGGTGGAAAAAAGAGAGTCTCTTCAATAAATGGTGCTGGGGAAATTGGACAGCTATATACAGAAGAACGAAACTCAACCATTCTCTAACACCATATACAAAGATAAACTCAAAATGGATGAAAGACCTCAATGTGAGATAGGAATCCACCAAAATCCTAGAGGAGAACATAGGCAGTAACCTCTTTGACATCGGTCACAGCAACTTCTTTCAAGATACATCTCCAAAAGCTAGTGAAACAAAAGCAAAAATGAACTTTTGGGACATCATCAAGATAAAAAGCTTCTGCACAGCAAAGGAAACAGTCAACAAAACAAAGAGGCAACCCACAGAATGGGAGAAGATATTTGCAAATGACACTACAGATAAAGGGCTGGTATCCAAGATCTATAAAGAACTTCTCTCAAACTCAACACCCAAAAAACAAATAATCAAGTCAAAAAATGGGCAGAAGACATGAACAGACACTTCTCCAAAGAAGACATACAAATGGCTAACAGACACATGAAAAAATGTTCATCATCATTAGCCATCACGGAAAATCAAATCAAAACCACACTGAGATACCACCTTACAGCAGTTAGAATGGCAAAAATGGACAAGGCAAGAAACAACAAATGTTGGAGAGGTTGTGGAGAAAGGGGAACCCTCTTACACTGTTGGTGGGAATGCAAGTTGGTACAGCCACTCTGGAAAAGTGGGGAGGTGCCTCAAAAAATTAAAAATAGAGCTACCCTATGACCCAGCAACTGCACTACTGGGTATTTACCCCAAAGACACAGATGTAGTGAAAAGAAGGGCCATATGCACCGCAATGTTCATAGCAGCAAAGTCCGCAATAGCCAAACTGTGGAAAGAGCCGAGATGCCCTTCAACAGATGAATGGATAAAGAAGATGTGGTCCACATATACAACGGAATATTACTCAGCCATCAGAAAGGATGAATAACCAACTTTTACATCAACATGGATGGGACTGGAGGAGATTATGCTAAATGAAATAAGTCAAGCAGAGAAAGTCAATTATCACATGGTTTCACTTATTTGTGGAACATAAGGAACAGCATGGAGGACATTAGGAGAAGGAAGGGAAAAATGAAGGGGGGGAAGTCGGAGGGGGAGACGAACCATGAGAGACTCTGGACTCTGAGAAACAAACTGAGGGTTTTAGAGGGGAGGGGGGTGGGGGGATGGGTTAGCCTGGTGATGGGTATTAAGGAGGGCACGTACTGCATGGAGCACTGGGTGTTATGTGAAAACAATGAATCGTGGATCACTACATCAAAAACTAATGATGTATTGTATGGTGACTAACATAACATAATAAAATAAAATTTAAAAAATATAAATAAATAAAATAAAGACTTGTTGAAATGAGATTTGCTGTAATGCATCATTTAGTGCCTTGGTGCCACACTCATCTTGTCAGGTCAGTCACATCTGAAAGTGTGGCCAGTATTGGGGGCCCTACTCTAAGCAAAACTTCAGGGTAAGGACATGGCACAGGGCCAGGATTAGGTCCCTTTTGATAGGCCCTGTCATTTCCCCCCTTTCTTTTCAAGTATCCAGGCACTATTAAGCCCTGAATTATCCAGGCTACTGTCCAGTTATTCTCAAGGATAATGTGAGCCATCCAAAATAAATTTCAAAGAAGTGACTAGTTAAAACGGTTAATTGACAAATTGCTACCATGGGTAATGTGCATTTTTTTTCTCTTTCTTTCTTTCCTACACAGATTTGGTTAACTGAGCAAAGGCTGACACCCTTTTCTGGTTCTCTGATAATATAGTCATACTCCCAGGTTTTCTATTAGACTAATAAGAAAATAAAGTATGCCCATAGATTTGATAACCTTGATGAAACTGAACAATTCCCTGAAAGACACAATTTGCCAAAACTCACATAAGAAGAAATAGACAATCCATATAGACCTATATCTATTAAAGAAATTGAATCAATAATTAATAACCTCCCCAAACAGAAAGTACCATGCCAAGATGGGTTCACTGGTAAATTTTACCAAACATTAAGGAAGAAATTATATCAATTCCCTACAATCTCTTTCAGAGGATAAAAGCAGAAGGAATACCTCTGAACTCATTCAATGAGGCCAGAATTACCCTAATACCAGAACCAGAAAAAGACATTACAAGAAAAGAAAATTACAGAACAATATCTCTCATGAACAAAAATGTAAAAATCCTCAACAAATTATTAGTAACTCAAATCCAAAAAAATATAAAGGAATTGTATACCACAACCAAGTGGGACTTATCCCAGGTATGTAGTACTGATTCAACATTAGAAAATAAATTAATATAGTACATCACATCAACAGACTAAAAAAGCAAAATCACATTGATAATATCAGTAGATGCAGAAAAAGCACTTGAAAAATCTAACACCCATTCATGATAAAAAAAAATTCTCAGTAAACTAGGAATAGTAACTTTCTCAACTTGATACAGAATATTTACCAAAAAACCTGCAAGAAATATCATACTTAATGGTGAAAAACTCAAACCTTTCTCATTAAGATCAGGAATAAGGTAAGGATGTCTTCTTTCACCACTGCTTTTCAACATTGTATTAGAAGTCCTAGCTAATGCAATAATACACACACAAAAAAAGAAATAAAAGGTATACAGATTGGGAAGGAAGAAAGTATATATATAGGTGACATGATAGTCTATACAGAAAATCTGAAAGAACTGACCAAAAAAAAAAAAAAAAACAACCCTGCAGGATCTAATAAGTAATGATAGCAAGGTTGCAGGATACAAGGTTAATATACAAAAGCCAATTGCTTTCTTATATACCAGCAATGAGAAAGTGGATATTAAAAACATGAGACCATTTATATTAGCATCCCTCAAAATGAAATACTTAGGTATAAGCCTAATAAAAAAATTTACAGATCTATATGAGGAAAACTACAGAACTCTGATGAATGAAACCAAAGAATTAAATAAATGGAGATATAGTCCATGTTCATGTATAGGTAGATTCAAGATTGTTAAGACATCATTTATTCCTAACTTGATCTATAAATCCAATACAATCCCAATCAAAATCCCCCAAAAATTATTTTATGGATATTAATAAACTGATTGTAAGGGTTATATGGAGAGGCAAAAGACCTATAATAGACAACACAATATTGAAAAAGAAGAGCAAAACTGGAAGAGTGGCACTACCTGACTTCAAGACATACTATAAAGCAACAGCAATAGAGATTTTGTGGTATTGCAAAAGACTAGATCAGTGGAATATAATAGAGAGCCTAGAGAGAGACCCACATAAATATAGTCAACTAATCTTTGACAAAGGAGCAAAGATAAGTCTTTTCAACAAATGATACTGGCACAGCAAAACATCCAAGTGTAAAAAAAAAAAATGAATGTAGAACTTACACCCTTCACAAAAATGAACTCAAAATGGATCACAGGGGTGACTGAGTGGCTCAGCTGGTTAAGCATTTGATGCCTGGTTTCAGCTCAAGTCATGATCTCAGGGTCCTGGGATTGAGCCTCGTGTCAGGCTCCCTGCTCACCATGGAGGCAGCTTGAGAGAGTCTCTTTTTCCCTCTCCCTCCCTCTCTGCCCCTCCCCCTGCTTGTGTGCTCTCTCTCTCTCAAATAAATAAATAAATAAGATCTTTTAAAAAAATGGATCACAGACCTAAATGTAAAACACAAAAATATAAAACTCCTAGAAGATAGCAGAGAAAACCTGGATGATCCTATGTATAGTAATGAGTTTTTAGATACAACACCAAAGGTCTGATCCATGTAAGAAATATCTGATGACGTGGACTTCATTAAAATTGAAAACTTCTGTAAAACACAATATCAAGAGAATGAAGAGAAGCCACAGGCCAGAGAAAATATTTGCAAAAGACACTTCTGATAAAGGACTGTTATCCAAAATATGCAAAGAACTCTTAAAACTCAATAAGAAACAAACAACCTGACTAAAAAATGGGTCAACACCTTTACAAGATACCTCACCAAAGAAAACATATAGATGGCAAATAAGCATAGGAAAAGATGCTCTACATCATACATCATCAGGGAAATACAAATTAAAACAATAATGAGGAACTACTATGTACCTATTAGAGTGGTCAAAGTCGAGAATACTGATCACCAAATGCTGACAAGGATGTAGAACCAGAGGGAGTCTCATTAATTGTTGGTGGGAATGCCAAATGATACAGCTCCTTTGGATGACAATTTGCCAGTTTCTAACAAAACTAAACATACACTTACCATACAGTCCAGCAATTGCACAGCTTGGTATTTACCTCAAGGGAGTTGAAAACTTATGTTCACCCAAAAATCTGCACATGGTTTTTATAGCAGCTTTATTCATGACTGTCAAAAGTTGGAAGTAACCAAAATATCCTTCAGGAGGGAAATGGATAAATAACCTGTTGTACATCCAGAAAATGGAGTATTAGCCTAAAAAGAAATGATCTATCAAACCATGAAGACATGGTGAAAACTTAAGTGCATATTACTAAGTAGAAACCAATTAGAAAAGGTAAATATATGATTCCATCTATATGACATTCTGGAAAGGGCAAAACTATGGAAACAATAAAGTTCAGTGGTTGTCAGGGGTTGGGAGTGAGGGGAGAGAAGAAAGACAGAGCACAGAGAATTTTTAGTGCAGTGGAAATATTCTATATGATAATATAATGATGAAGCATCCAACCCCATAGAATGTACAATGCAAGATGGAACGGTAATATAAACTATGGATGTTGGTTGATTATGATGTATCAATGTAGGTTCATCAATTGTAACAAATACACTACTCTGGCAAAGGATGTTGATAATGGGGGAGATTATGTATATGGGGAGACAGGGATATATGGGAATCTCTGTACCTTCCTCTCAATTTTGCTGTGAACCTAAAAACAGTTCAAAAAATTAAATCTTTAAAAATATATAATTAATACTCAGAGCCTTGCCAAGTTCTTTCCTTTATTAAAGCAATTAGCTGACCACTATACACCCCTGAAATAGTCATTTGACTATGTCAACCTTGAAATCATAAAGTGCTTGGGAACACTTAGGTAAAAGCAAAAGAGGAACTCAGGCCAGGTTGTGGCCACAAGAAGCAGCAATAATCAGGACTTACACAGTTTTATCCATTCAGCTCAAATGTGCTTCATTTGGATTTACAAAAAGTTCACTGAAATAAGTGATTTGATTGATAACAGAAACCAGGCCTCTTTCCCTCCACCATTTATAGTTGGGTGAAATTTATATCCAATTAAGTTTGAGAAGTGCTGCTTACTGAATACCACCTCTTAGAAATTCATCCTGGGGCGCCTGGGTGGCTCAGTTGGTTAAGCGACTGCCTTCGGCTCAGGTCATGATCCTGGAGTCCCGGGATCGAGTCCCGCATCAGGCTCCCTGCTCAGCAGGGAGTCTGCTTCTCCCTCTGACCCTCTTCCCTCTCGTGTTCTCTATCTCTCATTCTCTCTCTCTCAAATAAATAAATAAAATCTTTAAAAAAAAAAAAAAGAAATTCATCCTGTTAGGAGACTAAGGAAATCTTTTGAATTTTAATTGACCTACTATACCAAATATACATGACTACAGATCCTTTATTCTTTGTTAATATTCTATATATGCAGGTTCTATACAACATATTTTGGAAATATTATGCTAAAACACTCTCTTAAGTAACTAAGAGGCACTATTCCAATTTCTCACACAAACCTCAAACCTGGAGTCCAATCCCAAACTCCTTAGTCTCACTTTTTAAGATCCTCCACAATATTCTGCCAACCTAGTTTTGCAGCCTCATTTCCCATTATTCTTCTACATGAATTTTCTGCTCTAACAAAACTCGCTTATTCTTTGTTCCCTAAATAGTCTATGTCCAATTCTGCCTCCCTATTTATATACATATTCTTTAGGAGGGTCTTGAATTTCATTAGAAGTGGAGATGTCAGAAGTTCTTAATTAGTCATTTAACAAATATTTATTGAGTGTTTGCTTTAACACTGTATCTGTTGGGCTGCTTTGTTGTAAGCAACAGAAATAGGCTCTAGCTAATTTAAGAAGAAGAGGAATTTATTGAAAGGACATTGGGTAACTCAAAGAATTTCTAGGGGGTCTAGAGAAGAAGGCTTTAAGACTGTGCAGCCAGGAACACTACTGTAAATCCACTGCACGATACATCCAGGGAAGATAGCAGACTCACTACCCTGTGTCCAGACAATATACCTTGCACGGCCAGCACCAGCAACACTGGTCCATGGATATCAACACTAGAATCACTGACCCTGTCGCCTCTGGAAACTGGAACAGTTGCTTCTGTATCCAACACTCATTGTCAGCATGGGTTCTGTACATTCTCTTCTTCCTACGAACAGCAGATCCAAGGACCATCTGATGGGTGTGGAACCTGGACATCTGTCCATGTCCTAACTGCAAGGAAGACTGGGAAATCTGGTGTCTGGCATTTTTGTCTTCAATAGGAGGACCTGAGCTCTGTCTTATAAGATAAGGGATTCCCCCAAAGAGAGGAAAAAACTAGAGATGATGGGGGGGGGGTCAAAAAGAATAACAACTGTCGGCTGTGGTTATAATATAGATTACAGGGAAACACAAAAGAGTCTTTTCCATGACCTCCAAAAGAGTTTGCCTAAGTGCACAAGAAAAACAGATGAGACGATCAGAAAATAAGATAATTTAAAATAACATAATAAATTTGATTGCTTAATTAAAAAATACTAAGATGATATTGAACATAACCAACAGAGTTAGGGAAAAGTGTATTTGTACTTTATAGCTCTAAGCCCTTGCTTTCCCAACAGATTTTTTTCTAGAGCAAAATTTATGTAAATAAGCTCTGTTTCCACCTGGAATATTTCTGCACATCCTCCCAGTTCCATTTTTCAAGTTTATCTGCTGAAAGACAAGCTCCTTGGTCATCAACAGGATGCATGATGCTCAGAACTGAACCCTTTATAAATTAAGGATTAAGCAGAAATACCAGCTCTATTTCTCTCTCCTGGGAAGACGGACAGACCTTAAGGCTGAAGAATCAGAAAACAGTGGCATAAATTTGGGAATGGTTGTAGGTTCTTGACCTGGAGTCAGACAGGATGAAAACGTGCCTGGAGTCCTGGGAAATCCAACAGCACTCTTCTGCATTGTGTTTTTACCTCCTTTCCTAAGGAAGGGCAGTGCAAGGCTGTACTGGAGAAAAACCATGCAGAGCCGCAAGTTGAGTGCTTTTCCAGGGCTGTGTCAAGGTCATGTCTGTACAGCATATTTGGAGCTCTGATCCAGCAGTCAGCCAGTGGCCACTCAGAATTCACAATGGAAGCCATGTGGGCAGAGCTGGAAAAAAAAATGGGTCATTTAACTGCTTACAGGACATCCAAAGTCGATAGCCAGGGCCTCCACCCACAGCAGCCACCCAGTCCCCAGGCCCTGCTGCACCTTCACTTTTCTTTTTGATGCCATGCAGCCCTCTCTGCCTCACATTCTTCACCTTCCTAGGAGTCAGTTTGGCTTCTAGAAAGAGAGTGAAAGTGAAAATAAAAACACAGAGAAGGAATTAGGTGACAGCTTCATTCCTTCAAGAAGGGAAGGCTTGTGCAATATGACAGAAAGAAAACTGACTCGACAGCTTTCTGTAGTTACTAGCTGGGTGACATCCGGTAAGTCATTCTTCTTCCATACCAACATCAGCAAAATGGGATTATGTGAGACAACTAGTATAAAATTATAGCAAACTGTAAAGAACACTGCTTATCCCTCTACCTACAACTAGGTTAACTCAAATCCTATTTATGGTCTCCTGTCCTAAATGACACTTGGGAGTGCTTGCAGCTTCAGCTGCTGGCGATGAACAGTCGAAGGCCTTTTGCTCTTGTCTTTGTTTGCAGTCATGAAGGTTCTCAAGGAAAAGCTCTCCTGTCCTCACGTGAGAGGCTGGGGTGGGGCACGGGCCGCACGAGGAGCTGTCCCATAGTCCGGGCTTCTACCTCACCTGCTTGGATTCCCTTCTTTCCACACCACACACACACACACACACACACACACACACACACACTCTCTCTCTCTCTCTCTCTCTCTCTCTCTCTCTCTCTCTCCCACCCACTCATCCCGGATACCCTGATATGAGGAGAAAGTAATACCTAATATTCTAACAAGTGCAACGTGACAGTGCGCTCAGAAGAGAGACCCTGAACGCAGATTCCCGGATGTGGAAATCCTAGCTCTGCAACTTCCTAGCCCGATGACCTGAGGCACATTATTTTACCTTTCAGTGCCTCGGTTTCCACTTCTACAAAATAAGATAATAATAAACCTAACATATAGGGTTGTTGTGATGATTAAAAAACTAATACTTAGCAGTTAGAACAGGACCCAGCACTTAGCTCTTATTTGACATCACTAGCTAATATTATTATTATGTTCATACATCTAAATGAATGTGCTTATATACAAAGGATCAGTAAGAAGAGGAAGAGTTACCGTGTACATGTGTGCATGTGTACATAGACATGGTTTCATTGAGTCCTTACCTTAACCTTCGAGCTCAGTACTATTACTCTGACTGATGGTCAGACAGGTTAGATAAGATCTCTAAGCACTAGAAAGCGGGGAGTTGAGATCCAAATCGAGGTCTTCTGGCCCCCGAAACCCTACAATGCATGTTTTCCCTCCCCTGGGAAGCTGCCACCTTTACTCAAAATATTCAGAATTTTTCTTTGGGAATTTCCTTCAGAGATCAATGACCTTGTTTCGAATTTCCTCAGCACTGGGAAAACGTCTTCTTCTGAAAAATAGGTTATCAGAAATTTTCAAAAGCCATTTATTGTTAAGGTGAATAGCCCAACTGGGTCACAATGTTTTGAGCTAAAAATAAGGTGTAATTAATGTTCCTTAGGTGTCCGGTAAATTGACCCTGGAGACAATCCCCAGAGAAAAGTTCTAAAATGATTCTGAAAAATTCAGTATCACAGGAAAACTGCATTTCCCAACCCTCATTTGGTTACTTTGGTTCTGATATGCTTCTGTAGATGGAGTTTTCAACAGCTTGGTTGTAACTTCCTGTATGCAAAAGAACATAGAGTAAGACAGTCTGTGAGATTTGAGGGCTGTGTCTCCATAATGATAACCTCTGTGGTCCCTGAAATATTCTTATGTCCCCAGGCATAGACCTACAAGACCCAGGACCACTGTGGAGGTCAGCGTGACAGAGGAAAAGATACAACAATTAAACTTGGCACTTTCTCAAACAACATCTGAGTGAGGTGTTATCCCACTTAGTCCTTGCAACAGCTTGTCTCCCTGAGAGGAAACTGAGGTTCAAACTGGGTCCATAACCTACTGCAGGTTCCCCAACTAGTTCAAGGGAACAGAGGCAGGCATGGCCCTTGTCTCCAGATTCCCCTTCACCCCTACCTGTGGCTGAAGCCATGTTCCAACCAGCTCAGCCCCAAGTGCCTCTGTGCTGGGCCCTTTAAAGCAGACTAGATTCCTGGGCAGAGCAGCATAAGCAGGGGTATAATTAAGTAATCACTGAAGCTCTTCAAGGCAGGGCCAGGCCTCCTCGCCCACTTGTTCCTGGCTCCAGCAACATGTAAGATACCAGATCATCCCCTTTCTGGAAGTGGTTTACTCAGAGGCCTGCTCCACTTAGATGCAGCCCTTTGCCACCTCCTCCAGCCTCCAGGGCTTGTGCTTTGGAGACTCTGTGCCCACATGCCACTCCTCCACAAGTAGGCTGCCATGGAGAAGCTGCTGGTTGTGTTTATGCCCTTGACACAGTAGTTAGTACACACTAACTTCAAGTTCAGCCAAACTGGCAAATTTAAATAAGGAACAGTCCCGTTCTCAGATTCCATTTTACTTTATACGTTATTTACCACACATGAACTAACACAGAGAAATGAGGAAAGAGAGGTGTGGCGGAGAAAGATGGAGAAAAAGGGTAGCCAAGTTTGTACTTTAACTAGAAAAAAAAAATCACAGTTATCCCAAGGAAAAACATAATTGTAGATAAGAGCACATGCTCAAAAAATAAGACAGTCCAAACCACGTTAACTATTAAATTTGTTATCTGTCCACATAACCTCTAGATTCCTGACTTGTTCCATTCTGCTGGCTCTTTTTACCTTATACCTATTATAATTCACCTGCTAAAAGAAGAGCTTTGAATTCCTGTTAATATGTCTCTAGGAAAATCTAAGGTAGAGAGAAAACTTCAACTCCTCAACCACTCTGGGGAACTTGGCTCTCTAAGAAGACATTGTTTTAAAACCAAGAACAAGCCAGAGATCACCAAGATTAGGTTTCACTCTTTGCTTTCCAAATCCTGATCCCTAATCCATCAGAGCTAATTTTCCATAATCCCTTTTCTGTATACAATGGGGCGTGAGGTGGGTTTCTCTTAGATGGAAGAAGAGTCAGGACATGGGTCACATGAGGAAGGAAAAGGGGACCTATTTCATGAAGCTGCCAAAAATAAGTTCATGCCAGTAATAGCACGTATGATACAAACAACTCCTACATGCAGAATCATCATCTGTATGGGAAGTTGCTTATAAAGATGATGACATTTAAAGTTTGGCATCTCAGCAGTTTTTACTTTTGATCTTGGAAAATTGCCCAAAGTAAACAAACCATCCACAATCTGGCTTGCTTGCCATTTTAATTACTGGGGGGTGGGACGGGGCGGGGGAAGCACTTTGCCTCTTAAGCATGTGGTACCAGAGGCCTACTTTCTGATCTAAAAAGCAACAAAATGGATGGAACCCCAAAATTTGTGATTAAACAACAGCACAAACTTTGCTAGAGAGTGACCTTTTTTAATGCTCCAAATCCAAGCTTGTGGCAGATTCGGTTTGACAAATTTTAAACCTCTTAAAATGAAGTCTGAAACAGAAATTCCATACGCTCTTAATTACATTTGCCCCAAAGGTAAAATGAACACTGCTCTGTTCCTCACACAGCTCCAGTTAAAGCTGGATTCTCACTATGCTGAGCCATTCTGACTCAAAGTGAAGGCTGGCTGGCAGCTCAGATCTCTCTCACCTCTACTCAAGAGGCTCTGAGGGTGGGCTGAGGGCAAAAGGAAAGCGCCTAGAGTTCTAGAACAGCAGTTCCGGGGAGAAATAGGGCCTTTTTGTTCTGGGTAGCTGAGGTGGGTGGTACGAGGTAGAGGAGGGAAGCCCAGGGAGCTGAGATAAGTGGAGACAGGGAAGTTAGGAAGACTGGAAGGAGATACTTTGAGGACAACTAAGTGTTTCCTCTGCTCTGGAAGAGAAAACACTGAAGAGGAAGTAATGGACATTGCTCCTTGAAGGCAGGCAAGGCATTGCATATTCAGGCTGCGCAGTAACATTGCCACTGAGAAGAGAAGCCCAATCTAGATGCAGAGTTTGACCTATGGCTCCAACGATTGTGACACCTTAATGAAAGACAGATCAGATCATCCCTCTTGCTGATACGAAAAGAAGATTTTAACTTTTTGATGAAACTTAAAAAGAAATATCCTAAATTGCCAGACAATCTTGGCACCAACAGTATGAAAAACATAGCTTTAGTTTTCCCCCACCAGCCAGCAGATGTGTGAGAAACCACTCAGGTGTCTCAGCTTGAGGTCACCCTTTGTGTGTGAAGGGGCTTGAACCCAAGACTGGTTGCCTTGTTGATACTATACATTTGTTACCTTGGGTGAACTCACCATGTGGGAATAAGGATTCAGAGAGAGCTGGCTCTGTCGGTGGTTGGGAACTGGATTGGTTCTGCAGGATAAACTTTGGTAGCTTTAGCAACTGTTCATGGCGGGTGTCTGCTCTCCTTGGTTAGGGTCATGGCAATACCTGTGGCTGAATACTTTGAATATCATCCCTCACTGAGATTCTGTTATAAAAATCAGGATACGTTATTAATATTTTGATCATTCCTTGTATAAGTGGTCACTGTTCACATATTTGAGAGTCAGTGCTTGATTGCAGAAATGCCAAATTCAAACACCAAAACAAATTAGTGAGCCCCATTAAACTACACTTATGTATATAAGAAAATTAAATTATATTTACTCACTTCTGCCTTTGGGAACTGTAGTGAATACCTTAATGGCATGAAGGTCTTTAAATATGTCAGCCTGACTAGCTTATTATCCCAAGTTATTTAATCAAACAGCAATATCAGTGTCACTGTGAAGGCATTCTGTAGTTGTGATTAAAGTCCACAATTAGTTGATTTTGAGTAAGGGGGATTATTCTACATAATCTGGGTGGTCTTGACTCAGTCAATAAGTTGAAAGGCTGTAAGAACTGAACTAAGGCTTCTCTGAAGAAGAAATTCGGCCAATTGACTGCTGCTTCAGCCCACGCCTAAGATTTCCAGCCTATCCTTCCTGATGGCCTGCTCCATGGATTTTGAACTTGCCTGGCCAGCTTTCATAATCGTGTAAGCCAATTCCTTGAAATAAATCTCTTAATATATATCTCCTACTGGTTCTGCTTCTCTAGCTAAACCCTGACTGATATACATACGCAGCCTGGATGCCCCTTCGAAACTGAAGGATTTATTGCTTCAGCTATTGGGAGTGCTGCTAGTAGAAGCCATCAGCTATCGGGCATCTTCGCCTTGCCCTGGGTCATATTCCCTTCCCAAGGAATCGTGCATCTAATGATGGGCTGATATCAGGTATAAAAGCCTAGTCCCCTTGCTTTGACGCTGGATAACTCTGAAGGGCTGTCTGGCTTTCGAGCTCCCCACGAGCTCAGCTGAGGCCTTCAGTGTGGCTGCCTGCCAGCAAACTTCTCCCTCAGCCCCAGCCTCCTTCCTCCCCTTCCTCACACAGGTACCAATTCCAAGAGCATTGCCTAACAAACCTCCAGTCTATCTACTTCCCGGGGAACCCCACCTGCACAGGGACTTTTTTCACCGAGCTTCCCTCTATGTCTCACATCTTTGAACTTCCCTTTTCATTTTTCTCTTTCCCCTCAGCACCTATAATCTAGGCTCTCCCATGTTTAAAAGAAACTCAACCAAAAAACATAAGCATTCCTAAATTCTGTATCATCTTCAAGTGAGGGCTGTTCTTTTTCTACATCCAAATTTCTTGAAGAACTAAATTGACATTGTCTCACTTTGCTTTCTAAATACAATACAGTGTGCCTTCAGCCAATATTCCTCCTCTAAAATATATCTTATTGAGGTGATCTCTGTTTATTAAAACCCCATGGGCACTCTTCAGCCTTCCCACGCTTGACTTGGCTGTTGGCAGTGTGACCTCCTCCATCCTTTCTTGAAACTGTTGCCCAGCTACAATAGCATCCATGACTCTCTCTGCCCTGGACTTCCATGTCTCTTTCTGGCTATTCCTTTTGAGTTTTCTTTGTGGATCTCCTTTGTCAGTGAGTGAAGCCTCTTCTCAGTCTATACTCTCTCCTGGGATGAGTTGGCCATATCCACAGTTTTATCTACCACCTATGTGCTGATGACTCCCAAATCCATATTCCCAAACCCTTCCTCTGTCTTGGGCTCTAAACCCCATATTTCCAACTATTGAATGTTTCCCCATGAATTTATTGCCTTATCTAACACTGAGCTCTCTCTCACACATGTTCCTCCTTTCTGAGCTAAGAGCACAACAACATTCTTCCCACCAACAGAGCCTGTGACAATCCTCCACTCTTCTTTCTATCCCATACCACCCACTGCTCATCTGTGGTTTCTTTTTCTTAAATGGCGAATTCTTAAAAGTAGCCCTACTTCTCCCATTTTACTACTTTATTTCATAACTTTACTATCTCATATATTTCACAGAATAAAGAGTAGTACCAACCTAGAAGCTGAACCACCTCGGCTCAGCTTTAAAGGGCTCTGCTTTGTCCTTTCTCTGGTCACATCCCTAATAACATGTCAAGGACTACCCAGGGTCAAAGAGACATTGCCACCATGGGCCCACATACCCTAATTCTAGGCCATATTTCTATACCCAGCACTGCAGATTCCCTGTTCAAATGGCCCAAGCCTGCCTATGAAGGATTATTCTGTAGGTCCATCCTCCCAAAAGTATACTGCATCACTGGAGGACACATCTGAAAGCTTGAAGGTGTTCAAGACATAGCTGCCTACAGTGGAGTAAGGGAGTAGGTGGAGGTTGTATATAGGGGCTGGATTGTCCACATATACACATGTGCAAAATCCCTTGTGGTTCTAGGCTAAGGGAGAATAGAGGTGAGCTAGGAGCCTGAAGCCTCTAATTATACTTTCCCCCCCCCAGTGCCACAAATGCCACAAATGTTGGGAGGAGGGTGCTGGTTATGAAGCGTGTCTTACATGTATCAAGCTACATGTATCATGTATCATTTTACAGGTGTTTTACATATATCAAGTGTGTTTTACAGGTATCAATGGGAATCAAAGATGAACTAGACCTACTCATTGCCTTGGTTCCTCAGTGGCTCAGTCAGTTAAGCATCTGACTTCGGCTCAGGTCATGATCCCAGGGTTCTGGGATCAAGCCCTGCCACGGGCTCCCCACTCAGCAGGGAGTCTGCTTGCCCCTCTCCCTCTGCCCCCCACCCCCTGCTTGTGCTTGCTCTCTCTCATATAAAAAAAAAAAATCTTTTTTTTAAAAAAGGAGTTCAGAAACATACAAGAAGGGGAACATTATAAAACTAGATGAAGTCCCTTTTACTAAGGGCATGTTTAAAGAGTTGTGTGAGTAGGGAAAATCAAGCCCTGCCAGGTAATGCGGGAAGCGTTCCCATTGGGAATCACATTTGAACTGGAAATTAAAGCTTGAGAGTAAGTTTTCCAAGCTTGAGGAAGCCACTATAGCAAAGAAAACAGCAAATATTCAAGAAATAACATATACTGAGTGAGCTGGGAGCATGGGATGGGGAGATGGCTAGAAAGGTAGCAAGGACTATCAAGGACTATTTATCAAGGAGCTTCTTACTTTATCCAGAAGGCAGTGGGGAATCTAATGATTTAAGGCAGGGGACCGATATGGTCCTGTCCTCACATTTGAAAGACTTATTCTCTAGACTGGCCTCTTAAGGGGTCTCACCTCCACGGCTCCTTGAGAATCCAGCTACCACCCTGCTGCCAAAGCGATCCTTCTAAAATACATTTTGGATGCCCTCGTTCTTCTGCTTCTTCCCATTGCCTACAGGTTAGAGTCCAAACTCTTCAGCATAGTTTCCAAGGCCCGTTATGCACTACCTCTTCTTGCCTTCCCATTCTAATCCCACACCACTCTCCCACATGCTTCTTCTATCATAGACATACCCAATGACTTGCCCCATCCAGAAGGCACCAAGATCTCTGATTACTTTGCATCTATGCCCTTCCCTAACTTGTTGGCCTGAACAACTGCTTACTTTTCAAGCAGCAAGGTATAGAGACAAGAACACAGTCCTTGATACATATTGATCAGGATTATATCCTGGCTCTGCTACTTCCTGGCTCCACAGTCTTGGGCAGATCATTTAAATTCTGAGCCTTGGCTGCCTTGCCTCTTTTATGGACATAACACCCATTTTCTCAGACCACTGTGAATATTAAATGCCATAACATAGTTAAGTGCCTGGCATGAACACAGCACGCTCCCCTGGGACTCAGCCCTCTGGATGCCCATGTCCATTAAACTGCAGTCTTTTCCTACAAGTAACCCCAGTTATGTATGCCTATTTTACAAACCTGAAGTGCACCCTGGTCCTTTGTTCTGACCCCAGCCTGGTTCCTGTCAATATTCTTCCTTCCAAGGGAGAGCCTATCCCCCCAAGCCCCAGCCACTGGCTGATGTCCTGCTACAAACTCAGGGGATCCCCTGGAAGCACAGTGACCAGCTGGACACTGCCACTGGAGGATCCACCATCTCCCTGATCACACTGGCCCCTGCTTGGAGGCAGACGGTAACGCCACTATAACCGAGTGTATTGCACCCTTTGGGTATAATTTTGATTCGGTTACTATTCACCTGAGACGTTGTCTTAGCTCCTAATACCAAGTTCTGCCTCCTTCCACCTTATCTCCATCTCCCCACCAATCCGCAAAGGGTAAACCCCATGCTTTATGACCCATAAATAAGGTATAATTTATCATTCAAATAACTATGGTTTTGAAACTAAAAAGGCACAAAGTGAGTTAACTGGATGTGTGTTCACCAATACACAATAGCATCAGTCATTTCTTTGGGAGATGCAACAGTGAGACCAAGAAAGAAACTTCCTTCTTTATCCTATTTCCTCCACGGACTGTGATTATATTGCCTTCAGCTGTAAAGATGTCTATCCTAATTTTAGTTTGTTTTACTCATCTCAGTCTGTTGTTGTGGTTCACCCAGAGGAGCATCCAGTCACTAAAAGAGAGAAGGAAGAACAGTGTTCTGCTGTCTGAAGTGCCTAAGGCAAAGAGTAGCTCCTGGCTGCTTCTGCCAGGGAGCTCTGCTGTGACATGGTACCAACGCTAGATGTGGGTGGAAGGTGAGGCAGCTGCATTTTGTGGTGCTTGTCATTCTTATTGGACAACTGTTTGGGTTTTAGAAACTCTTGGCATTGGGTTACAACACCCCACCCACTCTGTTGGTAGCTACCACTTGTCCTCCCTATAAGAGGTCATGCCAACTCCGAAATGAGGCAAGGCCATGCTCAGCAGCCCTGGATGGCTCCTGCTTTGGCATTTGAAGGGCTTTCTCTTGAATCTGGTCAGACCCACGGCTTCCTGTGGCCCTCAGAATCAAGCACTTATGAGGGGGTTCTGGGGTCAGAATGCTGACTCTCCAGAGACTGGCAACAGGAACAGAAACTTCCTTCTGCTTTTAACAAGTATATTGAATGCTGAAATGATCCTTAGTCATGTGCATTGCTGTGAGAGTCTATGGGTGTGCACTAGAGAGTAGTGAACACATTTCTTCTGGCATTTGATAATGCATCACCATTTCAAGGAAATTCCCTTCAGCCCTTTTATTTCACCATCATGTAAGGCCTTGAGCCAGCCCACCGCATGGATCTCTCATGAGTAGGGTGAAAGAGAAAAAAGGAACCAGGCCCACTTTGCCCTAGAAGCATGACAATAATCAGAGAGAAAGTGTCCAAAAATGTCCTGAGGGGCTCAAATATACGCATTAGTATGTCTCCCCATGTTCTGCCTCAACCTCAACTTTGAGAATTATCTCTATTATCTGCTTAACTTCTAAAAAAATAAATAGTAATCACTGAGCAGCTGCTGTGTGCCAACAGTTTCTAATGTACACCGTCACCCTCTAAGCAGGCACTACTGTCCTAACCTGACAGATGGGGACACTAATGCCCAGAGACGAATAAGTGGTGAGAGGCAGGAGTCAAAGCCTGGTCTCTCATCTCTGAAACCTGTGCCTTGTGCACCATACAGTATTCTTCCCAATTTTATGCTGCAGACCTCTGGAACAACAGAGGGATTTGGCCCTCCAGATAGTCCCTCCATTATAACGACTGCCATTACAGGTAGAACAAGCAAGGACAAAATCTCTACCTCCTACCTTTAAAAAAAAAAAATGCATACTTGTTTGTCCTGGGAAATGGGGAGACAGTGGGAGTGTTCAAATGAAATTATGGGGATGTGATAGCCTAAAGAAAAGACACCCCAAATCTCTGGATGTTTGCTATTTAGATTATTATTGAATTGCTGGGACCCCAAAACATGCTCAGAGTTAATCCCACAAAACTTGCATTGAGGAAAATGGCATTTGAATGCAATTAATGAAATGAAAAATTCTAAGTCATTATTGAAAATTCTCCACTTTTTCAAAGACATATTTTAGGCCAATTTACGGGTGTTTGAGATTACAGAATTCATAAAACAAGGCCTTGAATCTGGAATCTAAATTTTTCCCAATAGAATACACCTGCATTGGACTATTATACCCATGTTAAAGTGTAATATTGTAGCCCTTGCTCTAGTGTAAACGAAATCATAGGAATCAGTGCCAAGAGCTACTATCATCAGAGACCCTTACAAATTTGATGAAAGGCAAGGGAAAGGGAAAGAGAAGGAAGAGGGCTCGCCTTACAACACAGATTCCAGGATCAAGAGAGGACTGTGTAACTTTCTGAGCTATGCCCTCCCCGGGCCAGGTCTGGTCAGTTCTCGCCAAATGTTTTCAACCCAGTGAATCAAGGACTGGCCTTTTCCGTTCCAGCCTGTGGGAATGTGCCTCTGATTTTATAACAGAAGTCAGTAGAACAATGGGATTTGCTTTTTGAAAATTCGCTTTTCAGACACCAGTCCTGCAAAAACACCTATTTCTACTGGCTCACCAGTGGAGCTCTTCAAATTTTTATTAATTTTTTTTTTAACACTGGGTTCTTGGTAAATAAATATACCTAACCTCTCCATAACCAGAATCAAGGCGCCCTCCACATTTGGAGCCCAAAGCCTGGGGCTGAAGACTGCTGTTCTGATTCAGACATGGGTAAGGGCCACGTAGAAAGCCTAGAGACAAGCAAATAGACAAACAGAAACCATGGAAGTCTAGTTTGCCTTTGGGCACTTGGCCCAGAGCTGATAATATAGTGCCTAAAAGCTTGCGCTCTGGGGGGATACAGGTCTGGGTTCAAATCCCAAATCAAACACATAAATAAATTACTTGAACTCTTCAAACTTCATTGTCCTCATCTGTAAAATGGGGGTGTCAATGGCACTAATATTTGATTTGTTGTGAGGATTAAATGTAAAAAAAAAAAAATGCACAGAAAGTACCTGCCACAGGGAATGCAATAAAACCATACTGTATACACACAGAACAATGCTAAACAGAGAACTCTGTGTCCACTGAATGAATGTGGTACTGTGTGTGGCCCACTCCAAAGGGCTCACTCTGATTGGCTTTGTTGCTGCCTTTCTCTACCTGCTCACAGAAACGCAGTCAAGTGTCTTAGAGAAAGCCAGCTCCAGGAGGGCCTCTAGACATAACTGACCAGGAAGCGAGAAACAGTGATCCTTGTACCTTCTCTGGACTCAGGTTTGAGGCAATTCTGGTGATACACTCTGGCCTTGACTAGGGGTAGAGCAAGCTGACCAAGCACCAGCCACTGACTGTCACCTCCTCAGAAGAATTTGCAGTCTTTTTCTAAGTAATTGGCCAATTAAATTATAAATGCATGAGTATTTTTCTTAAAACATATAGATTTTTATTACTATTTCAAAAACATCCCAGATGTATAAATACAATTATACATAGCCTTGTAAAAACGTGTGCCAGATGATTAGAAAAGACTGCTGGTTTAGTTTGTTTTATGCTCACTCTGGTACCTCATGTGGTTTAGAGCTATTGCTTTCTTTCTGTTGTTAGCAACTAAGTATTTTCCAAATAACCAATTATTAGAACTGAGCCTGTTTGGTTTAATACACATGTATTAAACATGTGTTAAACACGCACAGAGAGTTGTGTATACAAATACAATTTGAATGTCCCTCCATGGGTAAACATCAGGAGCTATCACAGTTGGAGTATTTGTTTTGATGCTTAAGTTATAGTTATGTGATCTTAGGCAGAAAATTTAGCTTTTCTGGATATCAGGTTTCTGAAATATAAATAAGTAGACCAACTTAGGTCCACAGATGTGTTTTATTTGGCCAACATTATTTTAGAAATGTGAATGACTTTTCTAAGCGTGCACTTTCCAGTTCCCACAGCTTAACCACCCCTAACATGGTCCAGCTGACTGCCTTTTCACATTTGCTTCACTTGCTCGGCTCCTGAAAGCATTTGGACTACAGACCCTGGATGAGATGATCCAGAGGGCTTTCTCTAGCTACGAGACTCTGCTATGCTGATTCTATCGGGTTGCTGAATTGCTTAATCTCTTTGTCTGAAGAGTAAATAAAATCCTCATTCTTCTACAGTTAGGCTTGTGGGTTTATCAGGAACAACTGAAGCATGGCTCAGACAAAAAGAAAAATCATTATTTTCTGATAGGAAATTGAAGTTAAATCTCTTTGCAAATATTTTTGAAGATCCCTGCCCTTTAGATTCTTATCTGCACGATATCGTATATTTCAGTCAGGCAACAACTACCTCTCCTTTTTAAGATTTTGTACCTAAGACTCTCCCTAAAGTTTGTCTTTCTTCCTTTGTCTTTGTCTCTTTCATTAAGGATACTGGACAAATATCCCTGACAATTTAAGCTCTGGATGTAACAAATAGAAATTTAAATTGTATGATTAAGCATCATGATTCCACAAAAAGACAACCCGAGTTTCTAGTTGCTTTGGGCATACAGCCAACAGAAATTGAGTCAGACCCTCCTTTCGAATAAAGGCTTGAGCACCCAAGCTAGAACTGAGAAGGGCAGAAAGGTCTTCGCTAGTAGTTTTTCTCAAAGAATGCCATACCCTTCCTGCCAAACCACACTTAATGGCTCTGCCATACAAAAGCCATAGGTTTTATTGACCCAACTGGAATTCTACCATGAGAGCACAATCTGTTCCACCTTAATCTCAAAAATAATACTGTTGAGGCAATGATTTCAATTTTGTGTCCATCGCCAAACTGCTGGCAATTGGGGACAGTTAGCTCAACTTCCCTCACCTGAATCTCATTCATCATTAATAGCATCAACCACTGCTCTGAAACTGACAACAGCCTGAAACAATGTACATAATCGCCTAGAGGTTGTATTGAAATGCTAATTCCTATTCATTGGGTCTGGAAGGGGACCTGAGATTCTGCATTCTGACTGCTCCCAGCTGATGCCCAGGTTCCTGGTCTATGACCACATTTAGAGTAGCAAGGACCCAGAGAGCTCTGCTTATTTCAATTAGATGTTTATTTGCTTCTCAGTGCTTCTTTTGTACTTATTTGGGAATACAAAGATGCATGTGACACACTTCCCTCAAAGAACTCACCATTTAGTGGAGGAAGGAGACACATAAATATCTAGCTGTGATATACATGGTATTGTTACAACAGGAATAAAGAGAGAAGTCAAAGAGAATGAGAAATAAAATTATAACTACAATCAATGCACAAACACTCCTATTTCTATGGATCTCCCTTTCTTTTTTTGCCTGTGCATGCTCCAACAGGAAAAACAGACCTGTAACATAAAACCTAGATAAGACTCCTAAACTGATATTCCCAAGAGGCCAAGTTTTGAACAAACTGCATATAAGCAGACATTTTCAAAACAGTAATTTTCAAAAAGGCAAAATCATGAATCTCCTACAAATACAAAATTAATGTGTGTCAAATATTTAACATTGCTCAAAGAACATTTGAGAAGCTATGTATTTATAAGTAATGTTAGGATAAGATTGCTGGGTCAGATAAAAAACTGGTCAATGTCCAACAGAGCCATTAACTGTAAGATTTTAGGTTATTTGTTCTATGAGACAGAAATTATTTGTATCTGTAGCAGATAAAAGCCTACTAATTAGCATCTGCTTCTCTAAAGTTATAAAGCAGCCAAAACAATGGAAAGCCAAACCCAGCTCTGAAAGAATCCCTGGTATTCTCTTTCCCTTGTTCTCAAGTTTCAGATAAAATTTCTGATTATATAGTCAGCCTCTCGAAAATTAACATGGGAGAAAAGATCTCCCAGCACCTCAACCACTTCTAACATTGCTCCAGGATCTGAATCTTCCTCTAGTTTATTTGACTGGATCTCATTCCCAGATAAAATGATCTACATTAATAATAATATCTACAATTTATTTGGGTAACAGACTATGCATTTTAGGTATATTACCTCTCTCAATTTTCACACCAGCCCTTGATGTAAATAGAACTATCCCTACTTGAGATTGAAGAAATAGTCTCAGGGAGGTTAGATGATTTACCCAAAGACACTCAACTCATGGCAGAACTAAGGACCTGAGATGAATAATCTAATTGAGAATGAGCCTACCCTCTGGAGGAGTACTTCCTGCCTGCTAGCCACGTCCTCCGGATGAGGTCCCCAAGAGCCTATAATATGGTTTTTCTCCTTAGAGTAGGTAAAGGAACCCTTAAACAACAAACAAACACTGGATAGGGCAGAGGGAAAAGGTAGTCTCTATCACAAAAGAGCTACATCTGTCCCACCTTAATCTCAAAAGTAATTCCTCTACCTTCAGGAACAAGACAGGGATGTCCTCTCTCACCACTGTTATTTAACATAGTACTGGAAGTCCTAGCCTCAGCAATCAGACAACAAAAAGAAATAAAAGGCATCCAAATCGGCAAGGAAGAAGTCAAACTTTCACTGTTTGCAGATGACATGATACTCTATAAAAAAACAAACAAACAAAAGACTCCACCAAGAAATGCTGTACTTGATACATGAATTCAGTAAAGTTGCAGGATATAAAAACAATATACAGGAATCTGTTGCATTTCTATACACCAGTAGTGAAGCACAGAAAAAGAAATTAAGGAATCAGTCCCATTTACAATTGCACCAAAAATAGTAAGATACCTAGGAATAAACCTAACCAAAGAGGTAAAAGACCTGTACTCTGAAAACTACAAAACACTGATGAAAGAAACTGAAGAGGACACAAAGAAATGGAAGGACATTCCATGCTCATGGATTGGAAGAACAAATACTGTTAAAATGTCTATACTACCCAAAGCCATCTATATATTTAATGCAATCCCTATCAAAATGCCACCAGCATTTTTCACAGAGCTAGAACAAACAATCCTAAAATTTTTATGGAACCACAAAAGACCTCCAAATAGCCAAAGCAACTTTGAAAAAGAAAAGCAAAGCTAGAGGTGTCACAATTCCAGACTTCAAGTTATATTACAAAGCTGTAGTGATCAAAACAGTATGGTACTGGCACACAGATTAATAGAACAGAATAGAACCCAGAAAAGATACGGTCAGCTATATGGTCAATTAATCTTCAACAAAACAGTAAAAAATATCCAATGGGAAAAAAAGTCTCTTCAACAAATGGTGTTGAGAAAACTGGAAACATGCAAAAGAATAAAACGGGACCACTTTCTTATACCATACAAAAAATAAATTCAAAATGGACGGGAGACCTAAATGTGAGACATAAAACCATAAAAATCTGAGAGGAGAACACAGGCATAACTACTTTGACATTGGCCGTAGCAATTTCTTTCTAGATACGTCTCCTGAGGCAAGGGAAACAAAAGCAAAAATAAACTGTTGGGACTTCATCAAAATAAAAAGTTTCTGCAAAGTGAAGAGAATAATCAACAAACTAAAAGGCAACTGACAGAATGGGAGAATATATTTGCAAATGACATATCTAATAAAGGATTAGTATCCAAATATATAAAGAAATTATATAACTCAATACCCAAAAAATTAATAATGCAACTAAAAAATGATCAGGAGACATGAATAGACATTTTTCCAAAGAAAACATACAAATGGCTAACAAATACATGAAAAAATGCTCAACATCACTCCCTACCAGGGAAATACAAATCAAAACTACAATGAGCTATCACCTCACACCTGTCAGAAAGGCTAACATCAACAACACAAGAAACAACAGGTGTTGGCGAGGATGTGAACAAAGGGGAACCCTCTTGCACTGTTGGTGGGAATGCAAACTGGTGTAGCCATTGTGGAAAACAGTATGGAGGTTCTTCAAAAAGTTAAAAATAGAACTACCTACAATCCAGCAATTACACTATTAAGTATTTACCAAAAGCATACAAAAATACTACTTCAAAGGGCTATATGCACCCCAATGTTTATAGCAGCAGTATCTACAATAGCCAAATTATGGAAATAGCCCAAGTGTCCATCGACCAACGAATGGATAAAGAAGATGTGGTACATATATACATTGGAATATTAGCCAAAAAAAATGAACTCTTGCCATTTGCAATGACATGGATGAAACTAGAGTATTATGCTAAGTGAAATAAATCAGAGAAAGACAAATACCATATGCTTTCACTCATATATGGAATTTAAGAAACAAAACAAATGAGCAAAGAGGAGGTAAACCAAGAAACAGATTCCTAACTACAGAGAACAAACTGAGAGTTACCAGGGGGAAGGTGCATGGGTAATGGGTTAAATAGGTGATGGGGATTAAGAAGTGCATTTTTGTGATGAGCACCAGGTGTTTTGTGAATTTTTGAATCACTATATTATACATCTGAAACTACTGTTACACCATATGTTAACTAACTGGAATTTAAATAAAAACTTAAAATAAAATAATAAGATAACATTCACAGGTTCCAGGGATCAGTATGTGGATATCTTTTGGGGGTGGAGGGCATTATTCAGCCTACCACAGAAAACTTCTTTGTTTTTAATTTTGAAGCCTGGACCCCACAGTAAAGATTCTCATGTGTTTGATTTAGGGATGAGGCCAGGGCATAGGCTATTAAAAGGTGATGATGGTGAGGCACAGGAGATTTGACAAACACTATTCCAGGTGGACCAGGGTTCACTGCTGCTGGGCCTCCCATCTCCCTTTGCCACCGATTTCTCCCTGGATTTCCACTCAAAGACCCCAGCACATAAACTTGGGCCTTGAAGGAAAGGCAAGGAAGGCGAATTTTGGTTCTTCCTCCTCCTTAGGAGGGCTTTGCAACTAGAAACCAGATTCCTGCCCTTTGTCCCAGGAAATAAAGACACAGGGCTGCAGGCATGGGGTTGACAGAGTGCCTCTCCCTGAACAGGTCTTGCATGTTGGTGAGTTTCTTTTTAATTTGGCATTTATAGTATTCCCAGGCACTTCCCAACCCTTATAATTACAACCCAGATCTCACTCAAGTCTCTTCAGTGAGAGTTTAAAAGCTAAGAAATCTCTTGAGACAGCCAACTATTAAAACTTCATAGCCTTTTACAAAATATCAGTTGACAGAGGTATTATGAAATACTGCCTAGTATAATTAAAATTACACTGCAATTGTCAACACCCATGAGTCAAGCACACTGTGTGAAGTGATAGTCAGGATCGCACAGTCTGTTCCCTAGCTGGCTAACCAGGCCTGGGACTTTCCTAATTCATCTCCAAAGCCTGAGGGCCTTGCTATCAGCTACAAGCTGCAAAGGCCACTTCACCAGAAATTGAGCAGGCCCTGCTTGTGACTTCTGCTTTAGTCTTCACATCTGACAGGAATGCTGGCTGTCTACTATGCCTTCCTGGCGGACTTCAGGAACAGCTTTGAACAGGGGCCAGGTGTTCCATTTCTCCTTTATGACTTCAGCTACAGTGATAAAAACAAGCCTTTGTGACTCTTGGCATGACTACTTAAAGTGTCTGAGGTGAGCATGGTCTTGACTGACATCCTTGAGAATATCCTATCTCCTAGCCCCCTATTACCACCAAACTTCTCCAAGAAATGGTCTCCAGATGCTTCAAATCCCCCAACATTGTAGACTAACTTAAGCTACCATCCTCTCTTCTACTCCCTTGAAGATCACCAATCCCATCCTTGTGGCTGACTCCCATTATCTATTCTCTACCTGCACTCTCTTTAAGCTCTTTTTTCGGTTTCATGCTGTTGACCTTTGCTTTTACAATAAAGTCCACATTTCATTCTGAGGGCCGACATCTTTTGGCCCCTGCCTACGCTTACAGTCTTATCTAACATGCCTCTCCTCCTCAGTCTCCACTCCCCAGTCTCCCTAGCCATCTGCCAGCACTTCCAGCCTGCTGGACTCTTTCCTCTGCCAGGAAGCTTACCTCGCTCTTTTTGTACACCCAGGTTCTTCTCACTCCTCATCTTAGCTGAAATGACATCTGGTAAAAGAGGTCTTCCCTAACCACTCCTCTAAAAGGACGCCCTGTAAAAGGATGACATGTCCTCTATCACAGCATCCAGTTTATTTTCTTCATCACTTGTACTATTTGAAATTATTGATTAGTTGATTTGCTCACTTGCTTCATCTGTTTTAACCAGGGGATGGTGAGCTCCATGAGGGTAAGGAACACATCTTTCTTGTTCATCAAAGAAGATCTAGCAACAAGAGCTGGATATAGAGACTTACTGACTAGCCCACTCTGTATCACTTCTCCTCCCTTGGCTCTGAGGTGTTTTGTTCTTCTGTTCTTCCCCCTGAAACTCCTTCCCTTCATCTGTCTCCTTCACCATTTCTTAAGATTTACCCTCAGCCCCTACTCCTCTTGAGAACTTGGTTCGTTCATGAACAACCTCCTCTTCCGCTCTGAGAGCTACGTCTCCATCCCACTACTCCCTAGTGGCTGACATCCAGCTCTCAATGTCTCATTTTGTTGTGCTAGGCATCTCCATCAGGGTGGCCAACTTTCCCCCTAAACCAGGGGAGCAGTTTCTCCTGACTTCCTTATGTTTCTTCATGCCATCTCTATCTCTTCGGTCATTTAGGCTTGGAATCTCAGCATCATTTCTCTCATCCTCTACCTTCATTCAGTCAGATAAAGAGCTAAACAATAGCTACCCATCTACCTCTGCCACTGCTCCTGTTCAGACCCACATCACCTATTCCCTGGACTATAGAAATCACCACTGAATGGATTCCCAGCAACAGCTTCTCCCCACCATGATTCATCCTTCTGTCACTGGATTAATCAACATGAACTCAGCTTCACTGTATTGACTCCAAAGCTCAAAAACTTTCAATGGCTCCCCACTGACTACCTGACTGCAGTAAAGTCCAAACTCTTTAGCCTGACAATCAGGCCCCAGGTTCCCTTTCTCACTGGCTATCACTGTCCTATCTGAAGTTTCCTTGTTCTAATTAAATCGTGTAACTTCCCATTTCCATTTCTGATTCCCTCTCTGAATTCTCCCACCTCTGATTCTTTGCTTCTCCCATTTTCTTCATCGGAAATGCTCATCTCCATCTTCCTCTGACAGACTATTTCCAAGGATATTTTGTCAACAATTTTTTTTCCTGATTTCTGTCCAGCAAGAGTGACTACTTCCTCCTCCTGACTGGCATGGCTACTTTTTATGCCACTTTTCTGTGAATTTAAGTTATTTGTATACCTGTCTCTCTTTCAGACTATATTTAAATTTTATGAGCATTAAAAATACTATGCATTAACCATCATCACTCCCCTAATGCACATGTGCATACACACACACACACACACACACACACATACACACACACAGAGGCATGTTAAGAGTCCTAAATAAGAACTTATAAATAAGAACTGTCCTCAAAATAGTCTAAAGAGAACTTAACTGTCACACAAGAAAGGATGGAACAAATTTATATGATACAGATGTCAGAGTAATGCTGTGGCTTATTCTCTATAGAGCTTAGACCTAACTTATCCTAAACTAAAGTAAAACCTAAAAAGCCCATGTGATCATCCTCCCAACCATGATTATACTACATCCTCCTGGGATGAATTTATGGAAATAAACCAGTCTAGATCTAGAAGAAAATACACTGTTTACCTAAGAGATTAGACATAAAGCCTGAGTGAGCACAGGCTTCATCAGTACTGACCCAGTGAGGTTGTATAGGCAGGTGTTTCTGCAACATGACATGGAGTATTTACCAAAGGAAGCTGGGGACTTTCACCAGCAACAAATGGTTCTCTCACCTCTGAACTCATGTGGCACTTTTCCTCCATTCATCTTTAGGAAACTTAATCAGAGGCCGTGTCAAGTAATCATTGTAGTCCCCAGTGGCTAGCACTCACCTGACATATAGCAGACACTCAATATTTCCTTGAAGAAAGAATGAATGAATGAACTTCTCTATTCCCCTCCCACCTGGGAAGTTCCTATATTCTAATAATAGAAGATATATATTTTTTCCCCACTAGTGACATCCCACCTGCAGCCACTACTGCTCCCTTGGAAGCTTTTCCAGGGACCTGGCCTTATAAGGCTCCTGCTCCACAGAAAAAGTTTGCCTCAACCTAGAGTTCGGTATGGGGGTAATGAAAAAAGAAAAGAATTTAAAATCAAAGTGACCTAGTGTTGCATCCCAGTTCTGTGACCTTAGACCTATGTTGTCCAATATGGTAGCTACCAGCCACATGTGACTATTTAGATCTAAATTAATTCAAATTAGATAAAGTTAAAAATTTACTTCCTCGGTAGTACTAGCCACATTTAAGTGCTCAGTAGCCACATGAGGCTAGTGGTTTCCATAACGCACAGAGTAAAGAGAATGTTTCTAACACTGCTGAAAGTTCTACTGGACAGTACTGCCACAGACAAGTCACTTAACCTCTTTGGAAGCTCAATTTGCTCATTTGTGAGCAAAAAGTCAATAAGAGTAGATGTCACCTGAAGTTTTTTCTCCTGAAAATTTTGGAAAGTCTAGAATCTATGCCTAAGTTTCCTTTCAAGCTCTAAAATACGACTGGTTTACTAATGAATAGAATAGAAAAATGGCCTGAGAATAAGGACAGAAGTTTAACCACCCAACAAGCTCAAGGCAAGACTTGGGGAAAGTGGAGAAGTTAGTTTTGGCACAGTGCCTTGAAGCCTGCACATTTCTCAAACCCATCCTCAGCTTCAAAAATTAGATTCAGCTCTTTGGGTCTGCTCTCTGCTAGGAGACAGCTGGTTAATCTGATCAACTAAATACCACCGCATTTTAGCACTGATGCCTAAAGGGTCCAAAGTCACTGCTCACATGCTGCAGGGCATGAGCAAAAGGCAGGATTTAGCAGAGCTCAGAGCTAGCCCTTGATCTGTTACTGCCCGTCTAATTAACTTTTGACAAGTCACATAACAGGACACAATTTACTTATGTATAACATTATGTAAGTCTGTGGACTCCAAGCACATCCCCAACTGCAAGACTCTAGATTATAGCATTAGATTTTCCAAACAAACAACAGGGCGATGGGGAAAGTTGCATTTTGAAGGTAGAAGGAAAAGTTTGCATTGGCTTTAGGAGAGATTAGCTAGGTTCTCCACGGAGAAATGGGGAGAGGTAAAAAAAAAAGGGGGGGTATTCTCCTTCCTGAAGCCTTAGGCTAGGTATAACAGAACAATCTGCCCTTGTTTCTGGTTGAGCTCCCTCCTGGTGATGAGTCACATGGCAGAAAAGGTGTGTTGGGTGCCTTCCTGCCATGTCTGGTTAATGCAACTCCTTATATGGTACTTGTTTTTCTGACAGGTGACATGTTCCTGGACATGGGGCTTATTTTAAGTCAGTTCTTCAGGTGACACTTGCCTATCTTATTTTGTTTCACAAATAACCTTTTTCATTGGAAGTTTCTTTCTGGAAGTGTCCAGCTTCCAGAGCTCCTAGTACCACAGAAGTAGCTCAGATTCAGGAACCAAAGCTAGGGTCCCTTCCCCTCCCACAAACAGGCCCATGTTCTCTGCAAAGAAAGCATTATGAAGGTGAGGGTGTATCCTTATTTCATGTATGAGGGACAGTTATGTGTCACGGCCATGTTATGTTTCTTACCACACTGTCTCTAAACCTTACAACTGACCTGCAAGGTAGGTATTATTACCTTCCCTACTTTACAGATGAGGAGAGTGAGCGTAAATAACTGACCCAAGGTTACTTAAGCAGACAATGGCTGAGCTGAGACTAGAACCAGTTCTGGGAGGCTTCAATACCCCACGATCTAGTTCCCAAAAGACTGGAGCCCTGCTAAGAATGAATGAGTGTAAGATCTAGCCATTTGAAAGTTCGAGGAAAAGCCTAGGAAAGGGATATATTAGTTTCTTATGGTTGCTGTAACAAATTACACAAATTTAGTGATTTAAAACAATACAAATTTATTCCCTTAGAGTTTTAGAAGCTAAAAGTCTGAAATCAATTTCACTGGGTTAAAGTCAAGGTGTGGACAGAGTTGGTTTCTTCTGGAGGCTGGAGAGGAGAATCCATTTTCCTGCGTTTTCTAGAGGCATTCCTTCTGTACGTCACTCTAACCTCCTGCTTCGGTCCACAACATCTCCTGATTGCTCCTTTGACTGTATTGCTGCCCTCTGATAAGTGCCTCTGTGGTTACATTTAGGGGTTACTCAGATAATCTGGGATGATGTCTTCCTCTCAAAGTCCTTAATTTACTCATATCTCCACAGTCTCTTTTGCCAGATAAGGGAACATATTCACAAGCTGTAGGAATGAAGACATGGACATCTTTGGGGGGGGGGGGGCATTTATTCACTACCATAGAGGATTTTTCATTTACCTTGAGAACTAGGGGTAGTTGTTGGAAGTATTTTTCAGTTTCCTCCTTCAACTCTGCTCAGGCTTTTTCTTCTCCCCTTGAGTGGAAAGCAAGTCAAAACAGATCCCAGAGGTCATGAGGAGGTAAGAGGAAAAGACCCTTGTATAGAGGCTGTGGGTAGATGCACCCAAGTCTCTTCTTGCCCCTGTGTACCACATTCACCCTGGGGAGGAGGTAGCAGGAGAGTAGGAGGTCAGTATCATCGAGCAGCTGGTGGCCTGAGGGTAGAAAGGTTATCTTTGTCCACCGGGGAAGACTTCTCACATGGAGGAGGCCCCAGTCCCTCCAAACTGTCCCCCATCCGCACACTCTGACCAGGAGAAAGAGCACCTAATAGCTTTATCTACCTAGTGTCCCATTGCACTTGGACAGTGTCCAGTTTCCTTCCATGATCTACACAAAGGCCCACAAGATGAAACTCCTGCCCACATTTCCCACCTCAATTCATTCCACTCCCCTCCCATCCACTGTGTTCCAACCACACTGGCATGGTTGACAAAAGGGAATGTTCGCGATTTCAGCAGAACCAGCCAGTATTTTTTCTGGTACTGCCTGAGGATAGGACATGTCTGCAGTGGTTCAATTAGTCAACTTATATTAGAGTCGTGGTTTCTACCGTGCATAGGCTTTCCTTGAAAACAGAAATCTTATCTTAGCAACCAGCCCCCTAACAGAATTAAAAATATATATGTATGTAAATTAATACCTTTAGGCCAATCAAGTTGTAGCTAGAAACTATTTGAAAGTCTTCTTCCTTCGAAGACTAATATCTTGCAAAACTGCTTTTGCATCATTATCCAATACACCGTGTGTGGTCAGAGGGTGGATAATATTATTATCTTCACTCTACAGATGGGGAGACAGTCTAAAAAAAGAAAGTCAAACCACTTTTAAATGACAGTCCCGGGGCAGAACCCGGTCTTTCTGACTCAGAGTAGACTACTCTTCCCTCTGAGGGCTGAGTCTCAGAGGCTTGAAGATAAATTGATATGGTACATTGTAAAGGACAAAAGAAAATAGAAAGGTCCATAAAATGATAGGCAGCACAAACTGGCTGTTGTTAATTGGATGCTAACTAAACACAACTAAAAATATATGTGTCACTGTAGAGTTTGGCTTGGCTGAGAGAGGTAGAAATCAGAGGGTAAGAACTTCCCACGGAATCCCAGCCTACTTGACTTACTGCTTTCTGCCCATATGCCCTTCATCCCCTTCCTGGCACTTCACCTACTTCCTTTTCAACTCTTCACTCTCACTCTAAGGTCAGGACAGCAGCAGAGGCCACTGGGAAATGGGAAGGGCAGAAGGGTTCCTGAAACTGTCCTCTCTCCATGTCCCACCCAGTCCCAATAGCCCTTCTGAGGGCTGTTGATTAATCTTGGCCAGGTAGTTCCTGGAATGCCAAAGGCTAGAGGGCAAGAACAGAGGCTCTTCTTCCAGGGTTTTCAATGGAATGGGCCTTCCTAAAATATTTTCAGGGGTGCCTGAATGTAAACTTTAAAACTTGGGCTAGTAGCCAAATGCTATGTTTTGTTTCCAATGCCCAGATCATAGAAGGGAACAAGAACTCTGCTCTCCTACCAACAGGCTCCAACCCCTACACCATCTTAGGCAGGCCAAAAACTTTCTAAGCCTTATTTTTTTCATCTGTGAGATTGGAAGAATAGTAATAATCACTTTTAGAGATCATAAAGATGAGTTAAGATAATGTTTAATTCAGAGCAGTTTCTCAATAAGCTAGAGTTATAGAGGTCATCATGCCCACCGTCTTGAATATAGTAATTCTCACTAGACATTTATTCAATAATTGAATGAATGATACATTAAGTCAGGATAAATCATGTCATCAACATTGCACACATGAACCAGAGCTCTGAAACTCAAGTCCTGGCATTCTACACTCCCTTCTCAGGGATAACTCTAATCTTCAGGACCCAGGTATAATGCTTACCATGGGGATAATGTGGATTAGTAGTCAGATTCACTAAGCCTTCAAGAGGATCCAGGAGCTCCTTTTCTGACCAGGCTACAACCATTAACAGATATCAACCAGTATTTTAAAAAATAGTTTTGAATAATAAAATACGACTAGTATTTTTTACTTCAGTAAAATTTTGTTTCCATAGTGCCTGGGTGGATCAGTCAGTTAAGCCTCTAACTTCAGCTCAGGTCATGGTCCTGGGGTCCTGGGACCAAGCCCCACATCAGGCTCCCTGCCCAGTGGGGAGTCGGCTTCTCCCTCTCCCTCTGTCCCTCCACCTCACTCATGCTCTCTTTCTCTCTCTCAAATAAATAAAATCTTTAAAAAATGTGTTTCCTTTTAATTTATTTATGTGTATTCATACACATGCACGAGTATAGCATACTGAATTTAATGCTACATTGTTCCTACTGTGGGTTGTAATCCAAAAACTTTAAGAGACACTATTTTTGAATGGGCATAGCTTTTGCCCAATCTTCATAGAGCAACAGTTACTACTGATTGTCTGTTTTCCCGACTTTTTGGTTGTGTACTTTGACAAGAGGAAAGAGCAACAGTGAGTGTGAATATGAGAACGCAGAGTTTGGGGAAGACTCATGCTCTCAAGCTCCCTGCCTAGGTTAGTTACCACATCCCGTCTTCAGGGAGCAGCGTTAATGGTACATTTTAACTAGTGGAACCACTGAGTGACTGATGCATGGGCAATTAAGGTCAGTGGGGATTTGTCAGTGACTGTGTGCTAGCACTGCCATTACCCCTGAGTATGGCACAGGTTAGACTTCAGAGAAAGATCACAGAACACAATGTTCTCTTATGTTTCTTGCCCAGCAAACTATATCTCCAACTCAACCCCTGGCATTTCCTGAGCTGTATGGCAGTGCTCACTGCGCACAAGGAAAAGCTCAGAGCAGGAAGAGGAAACCTGTGGCAGAGCTAGGAAGCATGCAGGCATTGGGTGATTACCTATCCCCTTGTAAGAAATCAGTTACCTCCCCTGGTTATGTCCACAATTATTCCATGCAGTACCTTAACACACAGATAAATATTCACGTTGGTTTGCATTAGACAGAACCTAAGGAAATAATCCACCTTTCCGGGATCATAAAGAAGACTACTTAAGTTAATGTGAAATTCAGGGTAGTTTGATGATGAGAAAAGATCAAAGCAGCTTTCTGAGGGTGAAGCAGTAGTGCTCAGGGGATAGAGCAATGGCCCAGGAGTCAGAAGGCCTACCATGCAGTCGCATGAACCAAACTGGTCTCTATGACATACCATCACCTCTCTGAGTTTCAGTGTCCTCATCTGTGAAATGAAGGAAATAGTATAGGTTATGAGCCAGACCGAGGAGAGGGTACATTATTTAAACCAAATTAAGGGGCATCTGGTTGGTTCAGCTGGTTGGGCCTCTGACTCTTCATTTCGGCTCAGGTCATGATCTTGGTGGTGCGATCTAGTGTAGCTGGACTCCGCCCTCAGCGGGGAGTCTGCTTCTCTCCTTCTCCCTCTCTGCCTCCTCCCCCATTCACACGCTCCCTCTCTCTCTCTCTAAAAAGAAAATAAATCTTTAAAAAGATAACTAAATAAATCAAATTAACTGTTTATTCACTGAAAAAATATACATGAAGGTACAAAACAGAAAACCCATCAAAATAAGTCAACTCTGACTGAAGTAAAATGGGGGGGTCTAACCCCACCTGGATTACTTCTATGGTACACAAAATTCTAAGATGGACCCCAAGGTTTCTAGCCCCAGTGTACATACACTCTCTCCTAGCTATTCAGTCAAACACTAATCTGAGTATTGTGTAAAGGAATTCTGGAGATGTATTTAAGATTCCAAATCCACCAAACTCAAGATAGGGAGATAATTTGAATGGGCCTGACCTAATGATATGAACCCTTCAAGAATGAGTTTGTTCTGGCTGATGGCCAAAGAGGAAGACAGAGACCTGAAACACAAGAAAGATTCAACACATCATTGATGGCTTGAAGATGGAGGGGACCACATGGCAAAGAATACTGGTGGCCTCTAGGAGCTGAGATCAGCCCCCGCTGATGGCCAGCAAGGAAATAGGGAGCTCAGTCCTATAACCGTAAAGAGAGTAAATTTGGAAGTGGACTTTTTCCCAGAGCCTCTAGAGACCTCAACCCAGTCAACACCCTCATTTAGCCTGTGATACCCTAAACAGAGAACTCACTCATGCCATGTCAGACTTCTGACCTATAGAACTATGAGCTACTAAGATGGACATTGTTTTAAGCTGTTAAATGTATGGTAATTTGTCACATAACAACAGAATTCTAATACACTCCCCTCATCCTACGGTGGCTGACAAAGACCTCCACAGATGGCCATCTACTTAGGAGCCCTTTGGAGACCTCAGAACTGGATTGTCCCTACCATCTCTCCTGGCTCCAAGTTCCTACCTTCCTCCATTCTACTTCATTCTGAGAGCAGATTTATGAAAATCATATTTGAAGCTGTGAGCTATAGGAAGTCTTCATATTTTTTGGTCTAGTGACTTAGGAACCATTAGAAAGAAATGTGAATTGCTAAGCAGTAACTGTAAACATGGAACAGGGAAATAAACATTTTTCAGGGTTTGTATAGTCTGATACTGAAAACACTGGTACTCCATAGAAGCAAGTTACATATTACACCTGGGCAGGCAGCTGACTGGATGAGTTTACCTTCTACCTAAATCTCTAATCTTAGAGTGCCAGAGGAGTTTATCCTTTGTTATCCTGGTCATCTCATGAAGGTATTACATTGAGAGAGAGGAGTCAGTCCACCTAGGCCACTCACAACAAGAACGAGAAGAACTTGGCCTAGGAAGCTGGTGGAGTCCATCTGTATCCGTTGGGTTGTTCCCTTTGAATGTTTTCTGACGCAAAGGAGGAAATTCATGAGTGACTTTAAATCTCACCAGTGTTCCAAAGAAAACAGGAATATTGCCTGTGGAAACATTTCCTGACTTGGAAAAATAGTTATGACCTCTAAGACCCTAGTTATCTCCATCATGTCTCAATACTAACTTTGGTGAAATTGCCCTTTATCAATATGGAGAGACAGCATAGTTGTTAGAGACAGAAACTTGGGTTTCAATCTTAGCTCTGCATTTAACTAGCTGTATGTCTTAGATAAGTTACACAATGTCTTTGAGCCTCAGTTTCCTCATCCACAGGAATGAATAAGAGTAGCTCACTAAAACAATAGTGCTTACTTCATAGAGTTCTATTGAAAATTGTACAATATAACATACACAAAATATCTCATACAGTATTCAATAAATATCAGGATGGTTGTAGTAGTTACATTTTTATTATAATTTTTCCCTTAACAGTTTCCATATGCAAGCTCTACTGGAGTCACTTCTTTCCTTTTGGGAAAACTTTATTATCCTGCCTCTGGCCTTGTACTCATTCATGCAGAATTTATAAAATGCCTACAATATAGCCAGGACCCTTCTAGTAACCAACATCAATGACCTATAAGAAATAACCCTTATTCTCTAGCAATAAATCTCTGGCTTGTCAAGAACTGAAAGGTTTTGTTGGAGCATTGAGGTTGAGAAGTTTCTGTAGGTAAAGAGAAGCTGCTTTAGAAAGCCTTGACTAGCACAGTTGAGTGACAGAGACTCAGCACTTAAAACAGCTAACAGAAAGCCACTTATATTGTTTAAGAAATAGATCATGGTAGTGGGGGAGTGTCCTTTGATGACTAATCTCAGGACTAGTCAGCAGCATGCTGGGTGCTCTGGTGGGGAGAGTGGAGGGAAGGAGGCAGTGGGAGGCTGCTCTCAAATGCCTTCCAACAGGGATGAAGACCTTTTCTAGGGAAGAGCTCCTCAAACTGCAATATGTACTAAAATTCCATGGAAATCTTGTAAAAATGAAGATCCTGATTGAATGTCTGCATGGAGTATCTCCCAGGTGATGCTGATGCAACTGGTCAGGGACTACACTTTGAGTAACCAAGACCTAGACTGGAAGAGTCAGAGCAGAAATGGAAAGAAAGAGGTGTACACATCAAAAGAAGGTTTGATAGAAGTTAGTGTTTGATGAAGTACCAATACATGCTACAACATGGATAAACCTCCAAAACACTGTGTTCAGAAAGAAGCCAGACACAAAAGAATACATATTATATGATTCCACTTACATGAAATGTCCAGTAAAAGCAAATATAGAGAGACAGAGAGTAGATTAGTAGTTGTCTAGGACAAAGAGTGGAAGAGAAATGACTGTACATGGCATGAGGTTTTTGAGCTGATAAAAATGTTCCAAAATTAGACAGTGATGACAGTTGTACAACTTTGTAAATATACTGAAATAACTGAATTGTGTCTAAAAATAGGTGAATTTTATGGTATACAAATAAAGCTGTTAATTTAAAAATGTTTAATAGGGAAGTTTGTGTTTGAAGCATAGAAGTTAACAGACGGGATACAATACAAGAAAAAACTAATATGTTAAGCCTGTGCACAGATAGGTTGGTCCCTGCTCTCTCTTGCGGCAAGTGTAGAGGCGCTTGGACCCGAGCTCAGAGGTAACCTAGGTATTTTAGACATAAAGCTAAATAAAGTCCTCTTATTGACCCCAAATCATACCTTGGTTATAACTACCCTCACTGTAGGGTAGTAACCTGGAATGCATCAAGGAAAAAGACAGAAATCATTGGAACATAATTAATGTAATAATATAAAGTGATGGCTTACCCATTAATTTTTTAATACTTATTCTCTATCCAGATCCTAGTAACATCCCTCTGATTGAAAAACTATATATCTTCAGGTTTCCAAGCAGAAAGTTGTACATAGAAATTGCATTGCTTTTACCACTGTCTTTATGCTCTAAACCTGAAGATTCTAGGTCAGTATGGTCCTAGGACAAGCAGTATCACTATCACCTGAGAACTTGTTAGAAATACAAATTCTTAGTCTCCACTCTAGACTTACAGAATCAGAATCCAAGGGTGGGGTCCAGAAATGTGTTTTAACAAGCCTTCCAGGTAATTGTTTACATGTTAATGTTTGAGAACCACTGCCCCAGTTCATGTCCTATGTATACTTACCAGCCCCACTTGGGAAATATGTCAATTCAAAGGTAAGAGCTACAGTGCTATAAATGCAGAAGTTATGACAAATATGGAGCACGAGGGAACCATTTCTATCTTCCCTGTCTGTGCCAGTAACCACTGATCAATCACTGCACTCTCACAATGAGCCAGGGCAGCAGGAGCCTTGGGTTAGTCTTCCTATTTAGAAGTCTGGGAGGAGACAATTCCACCAGATGCCCTGTACTAATGTGAGATTAGATGAGGAAGGCTAAAGTAGATTAGAAATTGTAACATGGAATAATTTGGCAGAAGGCAAGAACCTGATATAATGTCACTGATTCCCCAGGTCTTAGGTGGTATGTAGGAGATTCACAATTTCCTATTGCCCAAAGCATGGACATGTACTAAAAAACTGGTGGACCAAACAAGGTCCGGAGTTCAAAGAAATAAATTCACAAATTTCCAGTACCTCAAATCCAGAATTAATGGCAAAGCGTCAGATGTTAACATAAGGTCTCCAAAGTCCAGTGGAATCCATCACATCTGTTAGAAACCAATGCAGGTTGCCAGGGGACCAAGAAGGAAAAGCCACATCCCAGTAGAGGTCAGAAAGGACCTGGAGGACTGCTCAAACCAAGGACCCATCTCCCAATGGCCATGTTCAAGAAGGGTAAGCTTCCCTCTACCAGAAGCCATGTGGAGGAAGGAGAGCTACCAGGGGGTTTTCTTGAGAAGAGAGATACGGTCCCGATAGGGAGTTTGAACTCTGACACAACCCATTATTTACCCAAAGCAGACAGATGTAAACTGGAAGCAATTGGGTTATCTGTGAGACTGTAAGCTAGATAGCAATTTTAGATCAATTATAAGAAATAAAGTTAAAATGTTTTGGCAAGCATCTGATTTATAACTGTTAATAAAGCTACCTATCAAAAGGTATTGGTTCAGGTAACTTATTCTTGGATGAGTGCCTCTTGGTCCAGCTAGAATAGGAGTGGGAGGCAGAAGCAAAGGTTGGCCCAGGCCTTGGAGAGTTAACCAGCTCCAGGTTTCAACACGAGGTGCCCTTGTCCCATTTCAGAATGCTTTCCCTTCAGCCTAAAACGTTTCGACAGTTAGTGCCATTTGGTCCAGTCACACACTCACAGCTGGTAACTGGAGAAGGTGAACATGTGTTTCCAACATTCACTTTTCATAGAATCATTAGGTCAAAGATCATCTGGCCAAATGTTCTCATTTTACAGATGAGGAAACCAAGGTCAAAGAAGCTAAACTAAGCGTAGAAAGGCTGTAGACAAGGCGAGACCTAGAATTCAAATTGCTCTGACTCCAGATCTACTGCTCTTTCTACCACATCGAACGGTTCACAAACCAGAAATGATGGATTCCACACACTGTAGCTATAGATCAAAACCCAAAGATTCAAAATAATATCTTTCTTTAAAGTACCTATTTATGTTTGTTTCCTTTCTTCCTGCATTTGTTTTGAGAGATGTTAAGAGTCTCCTGATGAAAAGCTATTCTGAGAGAAACTAAGACAAAGCATCCATGATCTATGGCTGCCAAAGTTAGCTCCTTCACAGCTGTACCAGCACACTGGAGGCTGTGAGGCAGCCAAGCTGTCTTTGGTGCTGTATTAAGAGGTGTGAGTGCCTGAAATTCTGCAATTCAAAAGGGCCTTCTGGGTAGCAGCTGCATTCTCAGAGTCTTTGAAGGACCACCCTGGTTTGACTGAAGGAAGACTTTGCATGTGTCATGGGGCATGGCTTTCAAAGAGGGCCAGAATCCAAAGTCTTGATCAGTCTACGGGAATGTGGACAAATCTTAGACAGAATTTGGTGACAATGTGGGGCATATTTTATTTCTCCCATCACCTCCAGAATTTTGTCTTTAATTTGTATGGGGAAGAAAAATGGAAATCAGAGCCCTACCTGGATAACTTAATCCAAAAGCACATGCTTGCTTTAGTCTTCTGGAATAACTATTCAAGAATCAATTCAGTTACTGTGAAATGAATGTCATGGGACCTGTGCCTGGCTCAGGGTGCCAGCAACTCACATTCAAAGTAACCAGAACTTTCCCAGTCGCCCAGAGCAAAGGATCCCGAAACCCCTTCTTTGTCAGCGACATTGAGAGAACCATCTCCTTAAATTGCATTTTCAATATTGATTTTATTGTTGGCTGCTACCATTTATACGTTTTTTAATTTTTTTTCTCCATACACAGGGCTTCTTCCTCCACAATAAATGGCACAATGGACAAACATGGATGATTTTCTTCTTTAATTCTGAAATATGTCCCTGACTCCTATTGGTTCTAACAGGAGGGAGGCAAACAAATTCAATAAAGTTTACGCTAAGTCTTGCTTGTTATCTACTACTAACTTTATGATTACTTTTGGCATAGAGGCAATGTGTATCTAGCTCTGCAATTAATGGCAATTCTGAAAACATCTCTACTACCAATTAACATGCGTCAGATTTTCCACATTTTGAGGTGAGAGGTTGAACAGTATTATGTTTGTCTAATGGTAAAGTCTATAGATATTTCAACATCGAAAGTCCCTCCGCAGATATGAATATTGCCTTGCTAATGCCCAGAATTTCAATTTAAAATTCTCATATTGGTCTGAACAAAACTGCGAAAACCTTCTCTCCTCTTATGTAAATATTCCTCCTTGTTTTCTAGAAATGAGAAAAAAATAAAACACACACATGCACATACCTCAACCCTTTTCCTCCCCCCCCCCCCAGTTGCCTATTCCTATTACTCTACGCTTTAATGCTGGGTGGGCAAGTTGTCTTTACCCTCATCCTATTCTAAGTCCCTGGAAGGAGGTTTGGGAAGGTTGATCTCAGCTGGAAGTTGCAGGGAGGGCAAGCAGTATACATTTACTTGAGAGGACATATTTCCTAGACACAAGTTCCTTTATCTGCTCACTTGCACTGTCCTTCCTTACACAGTGTGGAAACCAAGGTTTCTGGTGGGTCGTGTAGAGCAGCTCTCAGCTCACAGCCACCAGCAGAAGGGCTTCCAGGCATAGTCACACCTCAAGAGCTGAATCATTGGAAGAGATAGTACCATGATAAACAGGAGAGAAAAGAAAAACCACCCTAGGATATCAGGGCCAAATCCCTAGTGGTAAAGGGTTACAAACCACCATCTGCACTGGTGGCAAATAAGCAGGTGCATTTTACAGGAAGACTCACATTTGTTTCTAAAAATTCTACTTTTCTTTTCATAGACAACATTATTTGTACAAGTGAAGCTTTTTTTTTTTAAATCTCTACTCTGAATGATTTTCATGAAAGAACCATATACTAACAGAATTTAGAGCTAGAAAAGATGTTAGCGCTCATCCAGCTGAGCACTCTCATTTTAACAATAAGGGAAATTTAGTCCAAAGAGCTTAGTTTTCCGAAGTTCCCAGACTAGAGGAGCTATAGTTACAACTGACTACAAATTACAAGCACAATTTTTTAAAAGAATCATTTTAATTCTTAATAAAGCAATACATGTTGAAAAAGAGGTAATAAACGATAGCACAGAAAAAGGCAGAGTATCACAGTAGTATTAAAAACAAGACAACAGACCCAAAATGGAGTCACTTACACTAAATCTCCTATGTTTATGCTAAGCACGACTCTGAGACTTACAGATTCCATTCTCCCAGACATGGAATCTTAAACCCGTCAGTCAATCAGGAATCTCCTAATCAGCACTAGTTAGGTAATCTGACTGACAGACCCCTACCATCCTCTAAATGAAAGTAACTTTGCAATAACCAACCCATTTTGTGCCTAATATAACTTCCTTGTTCCTGCTCCCTTCTACCAGTGAAGTCTTCCATTTTGTGTAGCTTCTCAGAGCCTCTTTCTATCTGCTAGAGTGGATACTGCCCAATTCACAAATCAATGAATAAAGCCAATAAGAACGTCACAATATACTCATATGAATTTTGTTTTTTTAACAGTGGTTAAAGCATAGATAGACTCTGCAGCAAGCAGATCTAATTTTAAGGCTCAGCTCTACTATGTATTAACCATGTGTCCTTGGAAGAAATTGCCAGACCTCTTTTACTCTACTTCCTCATCTGTACACATTTGGATAATAACAGTCTAGCAGGCAATGAGTAATCGAATCCATCCCTTCCTTATTTGTAACAGAACGCTGATCCTGGTGATGACAGTAAGGGGACAATTCCCAAACTATGGTCCTTAAGGAGGCCTGGGGCAATTTCGATATGTACCAATGCAAATTACTTATATATACTCTCAGTCAATTGCCCTGTCTGTGCATGGGTTTGAAAATGTTTTTCCTCTGGCTCAAAACTGCTCTCTTAACACTAAGTGATTTTTTTTTTCAGTTTTTTACCTTCTTCCTCCATATGCTTCAGGAAAGCAATGAAGCCTGATTTGCCTGGAAGCCAACCATGGTGGTCCCTTTCTCCTTGCAATGGATGGCTGGTTTAGGCATGGACATGTAAAGCAATTATGTGTACTATCCTGGGAAGTGGAGGGCTTCTGGGAAAGGTTTTTAACAAGAGACCCATTGGGGAAGACACACGCTGCCACGTGTGGATGTGATGCAGCAGCTCTCAGGACCACGGGCGGAGCTTGCTTGAGGACCACCAGCCATGTGAACATTGGCAGAGCAAACAGAAACATCAGATCCTGATACCTCTGAATTTATCACCCCTGCAGCTACTCTACCATGGAATTTCTTGCAAAGTAAAGTAATAAATTTCTTTGTTTTTTAAGGCAGTCTGATGTTACTTACAGTTGAATGGATCCAAATGGCACAGTAGTATTTATCATATATGGTCACTGTGAATAGTAAATGATAAATGCAGTAATGCAGTAAGAGAAATAGTATACACAATCAAGCACCAAAATAGTAATAAATACTACTTTCAATGTGTTTGCAGTTATGATGATGATGAGGGAATATAAAGTGAAAATGAATATCTCCACATTTTCTCATCCTTTTCTCTAGTGACAAAAACTTGTTAATAATTTCTTGTGTCTCTTTGTGTCAATTTTTAAAAAACAAAAATAAAATACTATACATTTTTTTCAATTCCAAGAGATTTCCTAATAGATAAGTTGATGCCCACAGTAATTTGCCAGCTCAGATGAAAATTACCTCTAATCCCAAAGAGTGTGCTTCACTTAATAATGGAATTGTGGAAATACTGCCTTATAGCTAAAAACATTTGGTTTTTCAAAATCCTACTTTTAAATGCAGAAGAAAAAAACATACTTCGACATGTCAAAGGGCATAAATAACCAGCATAGCCTGCCCTCATGTACCTTAAGAGCCAGATGCTAAGAGCCAGGGCCTGACCAACCTGACAGGAGATTTTTGTTAGAACTGAGTTTTACAGTGTCTGTGGAAGCAGAGTGGCCGTTACTATATGGGACTCAGTTGAGTGTCTGGATAGCAATGTCTGGATCTGTTTCCAAAGGAATGCCATACTAAGTCAAATGATCATCAGGACACAGGTTGTAGCTCTTATACTCTAAGGGCCATGCACTATTCCCTGTGGTAACCAAGTGGGGCACAGAAATTCAACCAAAGTTCAGAAGACCGAAGAGGAAATCACCAAGCAGGGTGGATGAGAGGAGGCTGACCATCAGCCAAAATTTCCTCTAGAAATGATGGGCAGTCAGCATTTCTGACTGACGGAGATTTAGAAAAGTGAGGGTCCAAGAAAATCTTTTCTGACCCCTCTTCCCTTAGAATTTGTAATAACAAATATTCCCTCTAAGCTTGATAGACCACAGAAGCATAAAAATGCTTGTCCACTGAAAGGAGTACAGGGAATGATTAAAAATTTCCCAAAAGTTCAAAACTGTCCAAAAACTCTGTTTTTAAAATGTGGGTTGGGAAGCACTTCCTGATACTTCAATGCGAGTAAATCTACTATTTGGGTAGAAATGTGGTGTAATGTGACTTTGGAGTTAAGCCAAAGGTTCTTACCCCAGCTGATCATACCAGAACTTTTGGCTAAAATGCTGACACCAGGACCCTACACAAGCTAACAATTATATCAGAATCTCTAGGACTGGGATTAAGCATACGAAAGTTTGTCGATACTTAGGTATGTGTATATGAGTTTTCTAAGCTTTTCTAACTAAGTTAGGGGTGAGAATTTACTGAAGTAGGCTCAGAATTAAACCCTGAATTCCCGAATCTAAATTGTGTGACCATGGACACATTATTTCCTCTCTGGGCCTCAGTCTCCTTTTCTGTAAAGCAGGGATTATAATAGTATAATAGAGTAAATGATGCATGTAAAGAACTTAGCCTAAAACTCGATAGGTCACGTCAGGTCCATCCTCCCTATATGGGACTGTCACTGCATTCCTCTGCAGAGTGAGGCTTGCACTGGCAGAAAGAACCAGTGGGTGCAGCAGAGTGCTGGGGAAGTTTATTGGGAAGAGAAAGTGCCACTTTCTCTTATCTTGCCCATCAACTGAGTTTGTGAATTCCTGGAAGAAAGCAAGTGTCCTGAAATAGCCACTTTAAGTGAATACATTAGAAAGAATTACACATTGAGGCAAAAAACAAAAACAAAAACAAAAACAAATTCTTCTTCTCTTCTCCCTACTGGCAGTCATACAAGATGATGAAAGGGCTACCACACCCTGCTCTGGACCTCGGCCAGCCTGTCACAAATGTCTACAGGCAGTAAACACCCATCGAGGTGACCCCTGACATGAAAGATACAGAAAAGCAAGAAGGACCAATGTTCACCTGGCGCCAAACATGACCAGTAAGGTGCCATTGACAACAGGCCACAATTTTCATGAGATTTAATGTTGTGTGTCTATCTCTACCATTATATTTAAGATCCTTGGGAACCAGGGATGATATATATATATTATATATATATATTTTTTTTTTAACAATAGCCCCTTACTGAGAGCCTTCCAAGTACCAGGCATATATATACATGTATATCTAATTTATTGCATTCAATATTCACAACACTGAAGGGAGGCACTGCTGTCTCCCACTGTGAAGAAGAGAAACCTAAGGCTTAAGAAGGTGAGTAACCTGGGGTGCCTGGGTGGCTCAGTCATTAAGTGTCTGCCTTCAGCTCAGGTCATGATCCCAGGGTGCTGGGATCGAGCCCCGCTTTGGGGTCCCTCCTCGGCGGGAAGCCTGCTTCTCTCTCTCCCACTTATCCTGCTTGTGTTCTCTCTCTCTCTCTCTGTCAAATAAATAAATAAATAAAATCTTTTAAAAAAAAAGAAGGTAACTAATTGCCCAAGTTCACATAAATCTTGAGAACAGCCAACTTTGAATCCGAGTCTGTATCTGGCTCTAAAGATTTTATATGTCAGCCTTTAAAAAGTGCTGGACATATAGTACACCCTAATGTTTGATGAATGAAGGAATTTGTTTCCTCCAAGAGAAAAGCAGAAGAGCTGAAAGTCAGCATCCATATCACCCTTATAATCCCCACCAGCCCTTAGTGATTTCTTCTGAACCATGGTAAGGAATAAATCCACCTAGGGAGCAGCAAGATTGCTATGGATTTTTTTAATCAACCTGGAAAAATTAGACCTAGTGATTCATAATTTTATTTGAAACATGAAGGTAAAACTAACACATATATATCTGTCTTATCTCCCCAACTTGACTGCATGCTCCTGAAAATAGAATTATGCATAATATAGTTTGCATTAATCCACAAGCCTAAGCAGAAATATGTGTCATTTTTGAAAAGGGTTCAAGGGCTGGCTAAAATCCTGCTGTGAACTTGGCCTTTTCTCAACATTTTTTATCCATGTGGAATCAAATTAGAATGAGCATTAAGAATAGCCTAGAAGTGGAGAAGTCACAAATGGTAGCATAAGGCATGCATGTGAAAGCGCAGAGTAGCCCTGCCAGCCTCTTAGCTGTGTGATGGTGGAAATTTTAATCAATATCACCTCTGAATGTCTAGTCATCTCTAGCACACCTCACTGGCTGCCCACTTTCTCTTTTGCTGCCTCCAAAACCCCATCTTTAAAGATAAGTTGGTTCTACAATAGGGAGAGGGGTATGAAGAAGAAGCAGGCTACATGAACATAGAAACAATTTTGGAAGCATTAAATCAGAGGAATTTTGCATTTGAAGCTCCTTAGAAAGTACAGAGTCAGACCTCCTGGTTTCACAGGCAAGTGAACTAAGGCACTCCAAGTCAAGAACAATATGCTCATGGTCACATAATCAAAGTAGTACCAGGGCTGGAACTTGAGCCCTGGCTCCTCTGCTTTTTTGACTCCCTTAAGTTATCTCTTTACAAAGTCAGTAAGAAAAGAACCTACAGACTGGTTGGGTATAGACAGGAGGCTGCCCAGGGGCAGGGTGGCAAGGGCAGTGTGGATAAGGAAGCCAAATACTTAGGCAAGTCCAGGCTTGCCTAAGATGCTCCACAAGACAGTCCGGTCTGGCCCTTCTGGGAACATGATTCCCACCCCCAGCCCCCCGCACACACACATACACACACACACACAAAGTTATGTCAAGGTCCATTCAACTGGTCACTGAGATTTCACAAAGAGGTGGTTCTGACCATGTGAACTTGGCTTCATTAGCTACTATATGGATGAAGTAAGTTCATCAACTACAGTCAAGAAAACCCAAGAATCTAAGTTTTCAGAAATTGGAGCCCTCCTCTTTCCATATAGTCAAATCTAAAGACAAAAAAATGGTATTCAATTTCTGGACTTCTCAAACTAATCAGGAAAGACATTTATGATGCCAACACACACATATAATTATTCTTCTTTACTGCCAGATAGCAACAAAAGAAAAAAGGACCAAATTGCTCATGTGTAAATGTGAAATTAGTAGCTTCATAAATCTGAAATGGCAATAGCTGCACAGATTATCCAGAAGAAAAGAAAGCTTTCTTTCCTTAAGCCTCAAATACTTAAATCTCTTCTTTATGAAATTCTGTCCAATTTAAACCTTTCTTTGGTTGTCCCAGAATAGCTTTTCCTGGTAACCGGTGTCAAACTTGGATGTGTGTTACTTTAACAAATTCCCTCCTATTAGTAAACATATTCCTCACACTAGTTCACTGCCAACGGTTCCCTCTATCAAAGAACACGCCGAGAGTAGGTCTCACTCTCCTCGCTGGCAAGTTTCTCATGGGTGAGCTGCCTTGCTGATGAGCCATCAGCCTTCTGATGAGCTAGGCCTGAATGGTACCAGAAAACCAAGCACACAGCCAGAGTTGGTTGGCCCGATCTGCTGCTCTGATTGCACCTGACTGCTGCTGTTTTGGAAGGGCATGAACATCCAAGATGAAGCCACTGTCAGTACCTGCCTGATCTTGAAAGATCTTGGCCAGCCACACATTCTTCTGTTTTTCCTGCAAGACCAACTTTCATAAATGATCTTGTAGTTTTGTTTACCTTCTGGCACCACAGGTGTCAAACTTTGTAGCGTAAATCCATTTCTGTTATAAGATCCACAATGAAGTTGGTGAAGTTGGCAATGACCCCTGAACCAAGTCATCACATGTAAACTTTATGCCTTGCCTCCAGTTACAGCACACTCACTCAAATCAAATCATTTTGGGGTCTATTCAGAGTCATCCAGTGAAAAGTCAGCGTGCACAGTGGATCACAAAGACACGAAATTGGTCCTGCTCCTAGCCCACTCAAACCATTTCTACTGGAGTGGGAAGGTGGGGATTTTCTTTCATACCATGTTTACAGAGGTGTTCTCTGGGAGATAAGGAAGTGCCACATCAGGAAGCTAATGGAATTTCCATAACCTCAAGAGAAGGCAAATCATTTTGGATCGGAGACCAAACTCTTTAAATACCAGACTTCAAGTTCTTACAGATATTTTTACTTATGTTCATTTTTGGTAGGCAGTTTTGTTGTGTTTTGAGCTTAAGCCATGATAAATGACCCTCCTTGTGTTTTCCTTCTCCAGATTACATCAATATTAGATACTTACTATGTGTGAGGCTTTTGCTTAGATGTTTAAAAGTAAACGTTTAGGGGCGCCTGAGTGGCTCAATTAGTTAAGCATCTGCCTTCAGCTGGGTCATGATCTCTGGGTCCTGGGATCAAACCCTGCATCAGGCTTCCTGCTCAGCAGGGAGACTGCTTCTCTCTCTCTCCCTCTGCCCCTCCCCACCCCCACCCCCCGCTCGTGCATTCTCTCTCTCTCAAATAAATCTTTTAAAAAATGTTAATCTTTTGGAATCAGATTCTTGGTCTTTCTAAGCAAGTGCTCTGCCTCTAAGGCCACCACCAAAGAGACAAAGAGTGGGGCTGAGAGAAGGGGTGTGCAGGGATGACCTTGGAGATATTGTTCTCAGAGAAAGAACTGGAAACTCAGCTTCTTCATTTCCCTTTAGAGTACTCTATGTTTTTATTGCCCTACTTCGAATCTAGTAATTTTGCCCTGTCACACCTTAACAATTGGGGGATTCATATATGAAACAGCACTTTCTTTAATTGTCCAGAGTTTATTCTCTTTCAAGCTTCAAGAGAATACTTTGATGAAGTTGTCTGTGTACACACTATTCTAAACTGTCAAATGATAGAGACTATTCTTTCACCATATATTCCAGAGTATGTTCTTCTCTCCAACTGACATTTCAAGTATCAAAGGCTAATTTTTATTTAACAGCCTTGATGATGCCATTGCCATTGACACTGAGCTTCTATGTGTGTCCTCATCTGCCTCTTTGCTGTGCATAGAAATAAAAGTTGTAGATTTTGCAGTCCTATTCAAAACAACACTAACCACATGATGCCTTGTATTGTCATTTATCTTTTGCACGGATGTCCTCCATCTCCAACCAGATTGGGAAGATAAACCAATCTTCCCAACTTTAGAGAAGATAGTCCAGTTTTTCTACCTCTTTGAATACTTGGTCTCTACCTCAGAGCCCAGATTCTAGTGTTCTTGATGGTCAAGATGCTAGTTAAATCAAGTGTTTTCCAGATTTGAACTGCAAGGTCCTCTCTCAGATGTCATATGTCTAAATCTCAAATCTGAAACCTCCAGAAACATCTCCTTCAGAAAAGTGATCAAAGAACTAGAATATTATTAAGTTGGGAGGAACCTAAATATTCATCAAATCCATCAACTTCATCTTAGAGTTGATGACACTGAAGTCTTCTTGAAAGGGACTTGAATAAAATCTCCAGTGACAATGCTTGGAATTGGCTATTCATCAACTTAACTAACCTTGGCAAAAAATGTGGAGATGAAAAAAATTCTAGGCCTTTTTTCATGCTCTGAGGGAAAGTTTCAACACTTCACTGGGTGGTAACAAGAATAAATAAAAACCATTATTTGTATGAATAGATTGTCCTTCCAAGGATCTCAAAGCGGAATGTTATTAGGGGAGAATTTTTTTTTAGCCTTTTAATTTGGGGGCTAATAGCAGCTCTGTAATGATTAGAGGGGAAGAAACAAATATGCCTGCGATGTGCCTAGCACTGTACAGTGTACTGAACTTCACTAAAAGAGTACTTTTTCTTATAAACCTCAAGTGTTTGATAAACCTTCAAACAATAAGGGAAATTCCTCCCTTTTAAATTCAATACAATGGATGGAAAAAAGTAGATGGATTTGTTGAATAAATATTTATTAAATAAATTTACTAAATTATTTACTAAATAGCTAACTAATAGGCTCCAGGACAAGACCCTTATTTGAAGGATTCAGGACAGAGTTCCTGCATATGAAACTGCACTCTCTAATTGCATAATGAAAGTCCAGTGTGATTTTTTTTAAAACTTACAAGTATTATGGTAGTTTTAGAATATAATCTAGTTAGCAGCAACATAAATGGGCACAAATATTTTGAAAAGCATTTTGGAAACATGTATGAAGAGTCCTAAAAATATTCATGTAATCTGATTCAGCAATTCTACTTCTGAGAATCCATCCTAGGAAATTAACCAAAAAATAAAGTTTTAGGCCCAAAGTTTTTCAAGACAGCATTATTTATGTTCGCCAAAGATTAAAAACAACCTCAGTGTACACAAATAGGAAAATGCCAGTAAATTATGGTATGAACACTCAATGTGTGGCACCTGGGTGGCTCAGTCAGATAAACATATGGCTTCGGCTCATGATCTCAGGGTCCTGGGATGGGGCCCTGTGTAGTAGGGCTCCCTGCTCAATGGGGAGCCTGCTTCTCCCTCTCTCTCTGCCCCTCCCCATGGCTTGTACTCTCTCAAATAAACTAAAAAAAATCTTTAAAAGAGATTTTTAAAAATTATGCTATGAACACTCAATGGTCAAGATTTTTAATGACATGTAAAATGTTTATGATAAAATATTAAGTAAAAAGAACATGGTACAAAAATATATATTGCGAAGGGGGCGGAGCAAGATGGTGGAGGAGTAGTAGACCTGGATTTCATCTGGTCTCAGGAGTTCAGCTGAATAGGGATCAAACCATTCTGACCACCTACGAACTCAACAGGAGATCGAAGAGGAGAGTAGCAACAACTCTCTGAACAGAGAAGCGACCACTTTCTGGAAGGTAGGATGTGCGGAGAAGTGAATCCGAGGTGATATTCGGGAGGATAGACAGCAGGGGAGGGGGCCTTTGCCGCTTCTGGCAAGTGATAGAGCCGCGGAGCACAAAATCGGACCTTTTAGAAGTCGGCTCCACTGAGGGACGTCGCTGCAGTGGCTAAGCAGGGGGTGGAATCCTCCC
>NW_027397085.1:19223917-19235993 GCF_003265705.2 Callorhinus ursinus | reverse complement strand
GTGGTCTCAGGACCTTTGAGGTCACAGAAAGACCGGGGGTGCCTGAGGGCAGGAGAGCTCCCAGGTATCGGAGCTGGGAAGCCGGCTGCAGAGACGGAGCCGAGGCTCGGGCTCTCAGCTCGGGGTTGCCAAAAACTGTGATCCGAGGCCCAGTCGGGCCACTGCTCCTCCAGCAGGGACCCAACAAGCCGCAGATCTGGGGAGACTCCCCTTCCTCCCCCAGGAGGAGCGGCGCGGGAACGCACTGCAGGGATCTGCTGGGTTTGGAGACTCCACACGGGGTCGGGTGCCAGAGATAGAAACTCTCAGTCACAGGCTGGGTGAGCACGGAGTGCGGACGGAGACTAGGGAGATGGGAGTGACTGCTTTTCTCTGGGGGCGCACTGAGGAATGGGGCCCCGAGTTCTCAGCTCTTCCAGGTGGAGATTGGGAGGCCACCATTTTCGCCCTGGTCCTCCAAAGCTGTACCGAGAGCTTGCAGGGAACAAAAGCTCCTGAGAGCAAACCCGAGCAGCTTCCTTAGCCCGGACCGACAAGGGCGGGGCAATTCAGCCTCCGGCAAAGACATCTGGAAACCACGGCAGCAGGCCCCTTCCCCAGAAGATCAGCATGAACAGCCAGCAAGCCAAGACCCAAGTTTTCCGATCAAGGAGAACGGGAGAACTCCAGCGCGAGGGGAATACTGCACATAGAATTAATGGCTTTTTTTTTTTAACCATGATTCAGTAGTTCATCAAAGTTAATTTTTTAACTGTTTTTTTTTTAATTTTTCTTTTTCCCTTTTTCAACCAACATCTTATCAATCCCTTTTTTAAAAAAAAATTTTTTATTTTTCATTTTTAGAGTCATATTTTATCCCTTCATAGTAGTTACCCTTATTTTTGGCATATATATACAAGTTGTTCTCTCTTGAAAATTTTGAGATACACTTTCTTCTAACAGATCAAAATATACCCTAAATCACTAGTGTATGGCTTTGTTCTAGTCTCCTGCCTGATCACATTCTCTCCCTTTTTTTTCTTTTCCTTTTTTTTTAAATCTCTTCTTTCTTTTTTCAAACAACTTCTTATCTTATCAATTCCTTTTATAAAATCTTTTATAATTTTCATCTTTACAGTCATCTTCCATCCCTTCATTGTATCAACCCTTATTTTATACATATATAAGTCTTTCTTCCTTTAAAATTTTAGGAGGCACTTTCTTCTAACAGACCAAAATACACCCAAAATCTAGTGTGTGGCACTGATCTATGCACTAGCCTGATCATATTTGATCATATTTTGTTTTTTTTGTTTTGTTCTGTTTTTGTTTGTTTTTATCTTTTTCTTTTTTCTTTCTTTCCCTTTCATTCCCCCTGGTTTCAGTTCTTTTCTGATTTGTATAGAGTATATTTGCTGGGGACGTTGTTAACCTGTTAGCATTTTGTTCTCTCATTCATCTATTCTCCTCTGGACAAAATGACAAGACGAAAAAAATCACCTCAGCAAAAAGAACAAGAGGTATTACCGTCTGCAGGGACCTACTCAATATGGACATTAGTATGATGTCAGACCTAGAGTTCAGAATCATGACTTTAAAGATACTAGCTGGGCTTGAAAAAAGCGTGGAAGTTATTAGAGAAACCCTTTCTGGAGAAATAAAAGGACTAAAATCTAACCAAATCGAAATCAAAAAGGCTATTAATGAGGTGCAATCAAAAATGGGGGCACTAACTGCTAGGATAAATGAGGCAGAAGAGAGAATCAGCGATATAGAAGACCAATGATGGAAAATAAAGAGGCTGAGAAAAAGAGAGAGAAACAACTACAGGATCACGAGGGCAGAATTCGAGAGATAAGCGATACGATGAGACGAAACAACATTAGAATAATTGGGATCCCAGAAGAAGAAGAAAGAGAGAGAGGGGCAGTAGGTATATTGGAGCAAATAACAGCAGAGAACTTCCCTAATGTGGGGAAGGAAACAGGCATCAAAATCCAGGAGGCACAGAGAACCCCTCTCAAAATCGATAAAAATAGGTCAACACCCCAACATCTAATAGTAAAACTTACGAGTCTCAGAAAAAAGGGAAAATCCTGAAAGCAGCTCAGGACAAGAGATATGTAACCTACAATGGTAGAAACATTAGACTGGCAACAGACCTATCCACAGAGACCTGGCAGGCCAGAAAGGACTGGCATGATATCTTCAGAGCACTAAACGAGAAAAATATGCAGCCAAGAATACTATATCCGCTAGGCTGTTATTGAAAATGGAAGGAGAGATAAAAAGCTTCCAGGACAAACAAAAACTAAAGGAATTTGCAAACACGAAACCAGCCCTACAAGAAATATTGAAAGGGGTCCTCTAAGCAAAGAGAGAGCTTAAAAGCAGCATAGACCAGAAAGGAACACAGACAATATACAGTAACAGTCACCTTACAGGCAATAAAATGGCACTAAATTCAAACCTTTCAATAGTTACCCTAAATGTAAATCGGCTCAATGCCCCAATCAAAAGACACAGGCTATCAGATTGGATTAAAAAACAAGACCCATCAATATGCTGTCTGCAAGAGACTCACTTTAAACCCAAAGACACCACCAGATTGAAAGTGAGGGGGTCGAAAACAATTTACCATGCCAATGGACACCAAGAGAAAGCTGGGGTGGCAATTGTTATATCAGACAAAATAGATTTTAAACCAAAGACTGGAATAAGAGATGAAGAAGGACACTATATCCTACTTAAAGGGTCTATCCACCAAGAAGATCTAACAATTGTAAATATCTATGCCCCTAACATGGGAGCAGCCAATTATATAAGGCAATTAATAACAAAAGCAAAGAAACACATTGACAACAATACAATAATAGTGGGGGACTTTAACACCCCCCTAACTGAAATGAACAGATCATCTAAGCAAAAGATCAACAAGGAAATAAAAACTTTAAATGACACACTGGACCAAATGGACTTCACAGACATATTCAGAACATTCCATCCCAAGGCAACGGAATACACATTCTTCTCTAATGCCCATGGAACATTCTCCAGAATTGATCACATCCTAGGTCACAAATCAGGTCTCAACCGGTACCAAAAGATTGGGATTATTCCCTGCATATTTTTAGACCACAATGCTTTGAAACTAGAACTCAATCACAAGAGGAAAGTCAGAAAGAACTCAAATACATGGAGGCTAAAGAGCATCCTACTAAAGAATGAATGGGTCAACCAGGAAATTAAAGAAGAATTAAAAAAATTCACGGAAACCAATGAAAATGAAAACACAACTGTTCAAAATCTTTGGGATACAGCAAAAGCAGTCCTAAGAGGAAAGTATATAACAATACAATCCTTTCTCAGGAAACAAGAAAGGTCTCAAATACACAACCTAACCCTACACCTAAAGGAGCTAGAGAAAAAACAGCAAATAAAGCCTAAACCCAGCAGGAGAAGAGAAATAATAAAGATCAGAGCAGAAATCAATGAACTAGAAACAAAAAGAACAGTAGAACAGATCAACGAAACTAGGAGCTGGTTCTTTGAAAGAATTAACAAGACGGATAAACCCCTGGCCGGACTTCTCAAAAAGAAAAGAGAAATGACCCAAATCAACAAAATCACGAATGAAAGAGGAGAGATCACAACCAACACCAAAGAAATACAAACAATTATAAGAACATATTATGAGCAACTCTATGCCAGCAAATTAGATAACCTAGAAGAAATGGGTGCATTCCTAGAGATGTATCAACTACCAAAATTGAACCAGGAAGAAATAGAAGATGTCAATGCTACCAGACCTATAACCACGAAGGAAATTGAAGCAGTCATCAAAAATCTCCCAACAAACAAAAGCCCAGGGCCAGATGGCTTCCCAGGGGAATTCTATCAAACATTTAAAGAAGAATTAATACCTATTCTCCTGAAACTGTTCCAAAAAATAGAAATGGAAGGAAAACTTCCAAACTCCATTTTATGAGGCCACCATTACCTTGATCCCAAAACCAGACAAAGACCCCATCAAAAAGGAGAATTACAGACCAATATCCGTGATGAACATGGATGCAAAAATTCTCACCAAAATACTAGCCAATAGGATCAAACAGTCCATTAAAAGGATTATTCACCACGACCAAGTGGGATTTATCCCTGGGCTGCAAGGTTGGTTCAACATCCGCAAATCAATCAACGTGATACAATACATTAACAAAAGAAAGAACATGAATCATATGATCCTCTCAATAGCTGCAGAAAAAGCACTTGACAATGTACAGCATCCTTTCTTGATCAAAACTCTTCAGAGTAGAGGGATAGAGGGTACATACCTCAATATCATAAAAGCCATCTATGAAAAACCTACAGCCAATATCATTCTCAATGGGGAAAAGCTGAGAGCTTTTCCCCTAAGGTCAGGAACGCAGCAGGGATGTCCACTATCACCACTGCTATTCAACATAGTATTAGAAGTCCTAGCCACAGCAATCAGAAAACAAAAAGAAATCAAAGGCAACCAAATGCAAAGAGGAAGTCAGACTCTCACTCTTTGCAGATGATATGATACTGTATGTGGAAAACCCAAAAAACTCCACCCCAAAACTGCTAGAACTCATACAGGAATTCAGTCAAGTAGCAGGCTATAAAATCAATGCACAGAAATCAGTGGCATTCCTATACACCAACAACAAGACAGAAGAGAGACAAATCAAGGAGTCGATTCCATTTACAATTGCACCCCAAACCATAAGATACCTAGGAATAAATTTAAGCAAAGAGGCAAAGGATCTGTACTCAGAAAACTATAAAATACTCATGAAAGTACTTGAGGAAGACACAAAGAAATGGACAAACGTTCCATGCTCATGGATTGGAAGAACAAACATTGTGAAGATGTCAGTGCTACCTAGAGCAATCTACACATTCAGTGCAATCCCCATCAAAATACCATCCACTTTTTTCAAAGAAATGGAGCAAATAATCCTAAAATTTGTATGGAACCAGAAGAGACCCTGAATAGCCAGAGGAATGTTGAAAAAGAAAAGCAAAGCTGGCGGCCTCACAATTCCAGACTTCCAGCTCTATTACAAAGCTGTCATCATCAAGACAGTATGGTACTGGTACAAAAACAGACACATAGATCAATGGAACAGAATAGAGAGCCCAGAAATGGACCCTCAACTCTATGGTCAACTCATCTTTGACAAAGCAGGAGTGAATGTCCAGTGGAAAAAAAGACAGTCTCTTCAACAAATGGTGTTGGGAAAATTGGACAGCCACATGCAGAAGAATGAAACTGGACCATTTCCTTACACCACACACAAAAATAGACTCCAAATGGTTGAAAGACCTAAACGTGAGACAGGAGTCCATCAAAACCCTAAAGGAGAACACAGACAACAACCTCTTCGACCTCAGCCGCAGCAACTTCTTCCTAGAAACATCGCCAAAGGCAAGGGAAGCAAGGGCAAAAATGAACTATTGGGATTTCATCAAGATAAAAAGCTTTTGCACAGCAAAAGAAACAGTCCACAAAACCAAAAGACAACTGACAGAATGGGAGAAGATATTTGCAAATGACATATCGGATAAAGGGCTAGTATCCAAAATCTATAAAGAACTTATCAAACTCAACACCCAAAGAACAAATGATCCAATCAAGAAATGGGCAGAAGACATGAACAGACATTTTTCCAAAGAAGACATCCAAATGGCCAACAGACACATGAAAAAGTGCTCAACATCGCTCGGCATCAGGGAAATCCAAATCAAAACCTCAATGAGATACCACCTCACACCAGTCAGAATGGCTAAAATTAACAAGTCAGGAAAGGACAGAGGTTGGCGGGGATGCGGAGAAAGGGGAGCCCTCCTACACTGTTGGTGGGAATGCAAGCTGGTGCAGCCACTCTGGAAAACAGTATGGAGTTTCCTCAAACAGTTGAAAATAGAGCTACCATACGATCCAGCCATTGCACTATTGGGTATTTACCACAAAGATACAAATGTAGGGATCCGAAGGGGTACGTGCACCCCGATGTTTATAGCAGCAATGTCCACAATAGCCAAACTGTGGAAAGAGCTAAGATGTCCATCGACAGATGAATGGATAAAGAAGAAGTGGTATATATACCCAATGGAATATTACGCAGCCATCAAAAGGAATGAGATCTTGCCATTTGCAACGACGTGGATGGAACTGGAGGGTGTTATGCTGAGTGAAATAAGTCAATCAGAGAAAGACATGTATCATATGACCTCACTGATAAGAGGAATTCTTAATCTCAGGAAACAAACTCTGGGTTGTTGGAGTGGTGGTGGATGGGAGAGATGGGGTGGCTGGGTGACAGACATTGGGGAGGGTATGTGCTATAGTCAGCGCTGTGAATTGTGCAAGACTGTTGAATCACAGATCTGTACTTCTGAAACAAATAATACAATATATGTTAAGAAAAAAAAAAAGAAGAAGATAGCAGGAGGGGAAGAATGAAGGGGAGTAAGTTGGAGGGGGAGACGAACCATGAGAGACGATGGACCCTGAAAAACAAACTGAGGGTTCTAGAGGGGAGGGGTTGGGGGGATGGGTTAGCCTCATGATGGGTATTAAAGAGGGCACATTCTGCGTGGAGCACTGGGTGTTATGCACAAACAATGAATCATGGAACACTACTTCAAAAACTAATGATGTAATGTATGGTGATTAACATAACAATAAAAAATTAAAAAATATATATATATTGCATGTGTATATCAAGAGACTTGAAGAAAATACAACAAAGAAAATGCAAGCAAACAAAAATATTTACAGGCAGGAATCCTTTAATCTTTATTTTCTTTATACATGTCTATATTTTCTAAATATTCTACCATTAGTTATATTCCTATAAATAAAAATAATTTCAAGTTTAAAAATCAAAGAAAAGCGTAAACTCAAATGAGTGATAAAAGTTTGCAAAGGTGAATCAGAGTTATTGCTCCTTCTTGATTTTACACTTATTTTACTGAATGGAGGAGTAAATATATGAATGAAGGGAACATCTGTGCTTCAGAATCAGCATGGCTGGAATAGCAAATCTGATTGCCTAGCATCAGGAGAAGACCAGGCTCTCCACTTGAGCTAACCAGCCACAGTATTACCAGAGAAGTTACTGCTTTAGTTTTGTAAAGTTTGACAAGCATCTAGTGTACATAAATTAGGCTGGACTAGTAGCTACTGAGACTATAGGAGTAAGTAGACATGATTCTAGCCCTCAGTATTATGTGGGTAAGACAGACCTACATGAGTGATCATAATTCAACACAGGTGTGCTAATGGCTCTGGTGGCGGTAACTGGGAAAATGATATAGGAATGCAGAGAAGTAAGAAATGAATTCAGACACCCTTAGATGGCAGTGTTTTTTTTTGTCCATGCCTAGAAATCTGTATAAAAACAATCCACTTTATTCAGGGAAACATTTTTGTCTAGTACGTGGAAACTGTAATATTCTGTAGTCATGAGAATATTTTGCTTTTACAGTGTTCCATGATATTTTTAGAACATCATTCAAGGTTCTAAAAGGACTTACTTTACCTAAATATTTACATATATCCTCAACAGATTCCTCTTATTAGGGTGGGAACCTGTTCCATCATCACTAATGGAGAGACACGGACAAGGAGGCTTCTGTTGAGTCATCTTTCTCCTCACTGCTGTATACTTATCTGGAAAGTGGAGATAGGAACAGTCTCTGAGCCAGAATAGGAGCCCAAGTCTGTTCCAATGCTTTTCACCCAAGGCCTTTTTCTGCTGAGGCACTTAGTCTCCAAACCTATAGAGCAACTTATATGAGACTTGATTTAAAAAATAGGGGTAACTGGGTGGCTCAATCAGTTAAGCATCTGCCTTCAGCTTGGATCATGATCTCGGGGTCCTGGGATTGAGTCCCGAATTGGACTCCCTGCTCAGTGGGGAGTCTGCTTCTCCCTCTCCCTCTGCCTCTCCCCCCGGCTTGTGCTTTCTCTTGCTATCAAAGAAATAAATAAAATCTTTAAAAAATAAAAAAAATAATAAAGCCAGAGTTGGGGTCACTGGGGGAGGAACCAGAAGACAATTCTAACCAACCTATACCCCAATCTTGAAACTCTAACTCCCTCTGTTCCCTGACAGTCTCCAGCCTTGGAAATCATGGAAGGAAAAGGATCATGGGAAAGTTGATCTTTATCTGTCTAGGGAGCAGAAGAGCAATAAAAGCTATCAAAAACCTGAAACAGTATACTTAACCGCCTTCTTCTTTTCCCACTTTCCCCTCCTTCCTCATTAAGATAACTTTTGGTGTAGGGGGCCTTGGTGGCTCAGTCCGTTAAGTGTCGTCCAACTCTTGATTTCGGCTCAGGTCATGATCTCACGGTCATGAGATCGAGCCCCATGTTGGGCTCCATGCTGGGCATGAAGCCTGTTTAAGATTCTCACTCTTAGGGTGCTGGGTGGTTCAGTCGGTTAAGCATCCACCTTCAAATCAGGTCATGATCCTGGGATCCTGGACTGAGCTCCTGCTCAGTTGGGAGTCTGTTTCTCCCTCTCCCTCTGACCCTCACCCCTGCTGGTGCTCTTGCTTGCTTGCTCTCTCAAATGAATAAATAAAAAATTTTAAAAAAAAGATTCTCTCTCCCTCTCCCTCTGCCTCTCTCACCCTTCCCTCTTTTAAAGAAAAAAAAAAGAACTTTTGGTGTAGACACACACAAAAAAGGAAGGACTCCAGTCTCTTAAGGAGTGACATTCTAATAAGATAAATCTCAGTCTGTGCAATGACTCCTTATAAACCTCTATCCACAAATACAACAACACACAGCCTTCTGAGACACCCACATGTTAACTATTTATGGATAAGGCTAATGAGAGTCCATAAAGGCTTTTAAAAAGGAGGAAAGATCTGAGTTTGAGCAGAGGCAAAACATCATGTTTATATTAAGTGTAAGTTAAAAACGCTTTATTCAACTTTGATTCAAAATCAAAGATTCTGAAGGTCTAGCCTTGGTTTCAAGCTAAGCCAAGTTCTGTCATTTTAATGATGCATTTTAGAAAATAGGGGAAAATGGAGTAAAAAGGAGGTCTCTGGTCAGTATAAACACAAGTAAGATTGTGATGCTTAAACATGGTTCACTATGTCAAAATCTGCCCTAAATATTTTAATTCTCTGTGTGCTTGAGTGTCTGGGTGGTCTGAGCTCCTAAAGTAGCCTCAGTGAAGACACAGTCCCTCTTCCGTTTCTCAGGACTCTGAGCAGTTGCTTACCGTAAGCCATATTGTATGAATGACATAATGGCCAGATGAACCTTAGTGATACCGCAGAGTAATTACTTTAAAACAGTCCAATTAGCTTCAGTCTCATGTTTAGTTAAAATCATGCCCTTGGAAAGGTCATGTGAAAGACTCAGAAGAAATTAGTAGAGTATTTGATGAAGCCCCAGTTCTCAGAAAGCCATCAAGTCAAATGAGCTGAAACCACTCCGTCCTCCCTCAAAACTGTGGGTGGACTTTATTCACCAAAGCACTTCTACCTGGTCAGCCCAGGAACTAATATAGCATTGTGGAAAAAGATTAAATAAGCAGAAAACCCAGTGAATAAGCATCAAGCCTGTACTGCGCCTACAAAAAAAATCACCCTTGAGTAACACTCCAAATCAGAGACAGACAGGATTTTCACATTCTGCCAAGGCATCAGCATCAGCATCAGCTTCTGCAACTGCTTTACTTCTGGGCTTCATTTCCTGCCCAGGAGCCCATCCAGAGCCTTCTTTCTTCACCTACATCTCTGCTGTTTTTCCTCATCATACCCTCCATCTGGGCAAGGAAAGCATGTCCATTTCTCCTCCAGCCCTGTTTGATCTTTACCCTCCAGTTTCTTCCATTCTTACTCCAATTAAGACTGCTCTTCTCTGTAATGACTCACCCTTGCAAACCTGAAGGCTTGTTTTCCATTCTCTTGAGAAAGATAGGTGCTTTCCTTGTGGTTCTCTCCTCTAGAGGAATTCCATTCTCCCAATCAAAGACTGGAAGGTAAAACATGATTTTTTAACGGTCCCTACAGGTTACCCTTTGGTAATATATGAGATAAGGATATAAGCAAGTAGAAACATACAGTTTGCTAAACAATATGGCTGCTAGGAGACTAACAGCAGAGGGCCCAAATCATCTATAGAGATGGGTATGCAAATTTTTAATTTATAAATATACAGCAAATGAAACAGTAAGAAAATTAAAGGATTATCAAGTTGTACCAAGATTTTCTATGTCCTCAGCAAAATCATTAGAACACTTTAATAACCAAGGCAAAGAACAGTCAATAAAATAATAAATAAATAACTTCGTTCCTACTTGAATTGAAAAAGCTAACCACTGAATTAAATTATGCTTTTTTACAGGAGTCAGTAGAGAAAAAGCATTGTTTGAGCCTGGGTCTCCAGTGTGAAATTATCATCTGTGAAATCTCAGTTAACTCTTCCGATATTTAGAGAACTGTGTTAAAAGCTAAAAGTTAGGGGTGCCTGGGTGGCTCGGTTGGTTGAGCAACTGACTCTTGGTTTAAGCTCAGTTCATGATCTCAGGGTCCTGGCACTGAGCCTCATGCGGAGCCTGTGCAGAGCACACACATGTGTGCCTTTTCTCTCAAATAAATAAATAAAATCTTTAAAAGAAGAAAAAGCTAAAAGGTAAAATTCAAATGTAGGTAGAAATTCACACCCTACTATTTACTTGAGAAACTAATGATTTTGATGAAGTTTGATTATCTAATGCTTAACATTAGCTAGAGAAATACAAATGAGAATTATCTGTCAGTTTGTTAATGGCTGAAGTGCAGAATTTTATTGGAAGATATGAACACATATTGGTGCCTCTCCTTTCTCACCAGGGGAGGCTAAGAAGAAGGGTATGTCCTTGGGCTGAATTCCTTCTGGCCTCTATTTGATGCTCTCTCCAAAGGCATGGCTGGCTCTCTTATCTCTTTGGGGATTTATCTATGGGATTTTAACTCAAGCCTTTTCAAGACCCTTGGGCAGATTTTCTTTCTGGAACAATTTCTCCATTATGTGTTGGCTTCCTGATTTATTATTAAATCCAAACCTTATCAAAGGTGAAGGACCAAACTTTGGTTCCTTTATCTCTACATAATCATTTTTCCTGTCCTCTATTTCCTTCCCTGGAAACAATGACTCCTGTACTCCATGTTCTTGAGACTCTGTCTCCTCTGAACATCTATAGGACTGGACACTATGTGTACCCCCACCATCTTAATTTCTATGGCCTAAATCCAAAAACAGTGGACATAATCCCAAACTATCAGCCTGTCAGAGACATTCCAACCAGCACACCCTATATGGCAGCCTGACATGGGTCCTTGAGGTCAATGTACTAGCTCACACTGTTCAGCCTTTCCCATATGGAGCATCCCCCACAAAGGTCATTCCAACTTAGATCCTTCAGTTATAAGCTTAGTTCCAAATCATTTGCCTTGATCCAGTTTTAGTACTCCATTCCATTGTGTCCGGATTCTTGCAACCACCATCCTTTCTATACATGCTCTTATTTGTATCCTCTGTCTATCCTTTAGAATTGATGCACAGCACCATCTTCCTGACTATAACACTGGCTCAGCCCAATAATTGGGTTGGTTCTTCCTCATCCACACTGCTTAGGTAATGCCTGTCTTGCTTCTCCTGGCAGCTTGGTACCTTCCTAGGTCAGAGCCACTTTCTAGGTACAACATATTTTCTCCCTGATACAGCAAATGAAACACAGTAAGAAAATTAAAGGATTATCAAGTTGTAAAGGAACAGCTGGGGCTCTCTTATGTAGCACAATCAGGATCAGGTAATTGGTCAGTCAATTAAAATTCAGAGAGGGCAGAAGTACTGAGCTTTTGGCTGCAAGAAGGTAAGAGTATCCTGTACAGAGGAAATGATGAGTGTCAGGTAAGCTAGTGAGCAGGTCAAGCGGAGGTCAGTTAATAAATCCTCCACTCTAATCCTCAATTTCTTTTTTTTTAAAGATTTTATCTATTTATATGAAAGGGAGAGACACAGCGAGAGAAGGAACACAAGCAGGGGGAGTGGGAG
>NW_027397085.1:19110059-19223817 GCF_003265705.2 Callorhinus ursinus | reverse complement strand
AGAAAGAAAGAAAGAAAGAAAGAAAGAAAGAAAGAAAGACAGACAAAGCAAGCAAGCACAATTTATGTTAAATAATCAATTTAATCTTATTATGACATTCCCTGAAGCTGCAGGTTCAGGGAAGTGGCTTCTTCAGAAGCTCTGTTCCACTCACCTGTGATTCAGAACAACTTCTAAAAATTAGCAGTAACCTTGACTGAAAATTTCTGCCAAATACAGAAGACATTAAGCACAAACAATTCAAATTCAAATCTCAAAGCAGATGGAATATGAATAATAAAAATAATGTTTCAGTAGTAACTCAGTAATAGCATCATATGATTGGACCAATTCACAGCGGTAATTGCAGCTTGGTACGTTATTCGTTCATCTATTTGAAATTTTGGAAGAGATTGCACAGCACTGTTAGGAGGCTTTGAGAGACTGGAGCCCTTTCTGTTGTTTCAATAGTGCCAGCCACAGCATGTTTAAACACTGCTGTTGCTAGCTGGGTGCCAGTGTGGTTTCACTAGCAAGTATGGGCAAGGATATTTTTTAGAAACTGAAAATAATTTCTGCCAAGCCATGAAATTAACTGCTAATTCTATCAACTCCTAAAACAAACAAACAAAAATGCCTCTATTCCTATTTAGTGATTCTGTGTAAAAATCATTCTTATCACAAACATACTTAACTCAAAAACTTTACTGAGAAATATCATGGTGGGGAGCTTAGAGCTATAATCAAAGCAGTAAGTAATCTCTCCGCTCCCCTTCCTTCATTCACCTACAGCCATGGCAAGTCAAAAAGATGGATTCTCAGGAGCACATTCAGATGAATCTGAGACACTGAGAGGAGATCTAAGTAAAGGTGTACTGCCTGGGAAACAGTTATCAACTGTTTGAAGGGCATTCACCATTAAAGATGTTTGCTTTGGGGGTTTTGTTTGTTCATAAAAAGAAAGAGAAGAAAGGGAATGTATTTAGAGATGCATAAAGCCAAATCCATAGTATTTGCATGATTATAAATACTACAATGTATACATAAATCAAGTACCTAGATATGCTATGGTTTCTCCACTGCCAGCCCATAACAAGATTATTGATTTCATGAGAGCTAGGACATTGCCTTCTCTTTGCCATCATTCTCAGTTTTCACTGAGCTTTATTGATATACTCTACACAGGCAGCTGCTCAGTAAGTGCAGTATAGTGTGGTGAGTAAAAGCAAGCCAAATTGCCTGGGGTTCAAATCCCAACCCTAACACTTGCCAGCTGTGACCCTGGACATACCACATAACCTTTCCGTGTCTTACATTCCTTAATTAAATGTAAAGCATTTTGAGGAAATGACTGGTGGTAGTAAATGTTCAATAAATATTGGCAATTATCATTAACTAACTATAACTTATTAACCTTTGTGTGCAAGTGACTCACTGATTGCTTCCTAGAAGAAGAGACTCTAGAATGAAAATGCAGCTTTCAATTAGTAATAGAGAATTAGTCTTTCTTCAAACTCAAGGACATGGTATCAGAACATGGATAATCTGGAGCCATCAAAGTGGTGTCCTCAGAAATAACTGATTGATAGATATTTTATACCTCCTGTAAACTAACCACCAGAAGGGATGCCCTGCGGATCTGCAGGTCTTGGTGACCAAATGGAAAATACACTGATGTACAAATTTGAAGAAATTCAAATTGTGGTATAGTTCTGCCCTTAACTACCTATGTAACTGTGGTATAATCATGTTACCTCTCTGGATTTCAGTGTTTTCATGCATATAATGAGAAGTTTGATCTAGCAGTGCTACCCAGTAGAACTTTCTGCTATGATGAAAATGTTCTGTATCTGCACTGTCAGGTATGGAAGCCACTAGCCACATGTGGCTACTGAGCACTTATAGTGTAGTGAATGCAACTGAGAAGCTGCATTTTTAATTTTAATTTTATTTATTTCTAATTAACATTTAGTTTTACATAACCACAGATGGGTAGTGGCTACCATATTAGATGGCACAGATAGAGTATTTTTTAAGATCTTTTCTGGTTCTAGCATTCTGTGATTCATAGAACTTCTCTAGGTAAAAAATGTGGAAAACAAGTATTATAGTGGATCTTAAAACTTAATTCAGTCTCTAGAATCTGTATACTTTGGAAGGTGGTTAAAAGAGAATATATAAAAAGGGACCTTTAAGAACATAGGTCTTGAGAAGTTAAGAGCACTTCTGCCTAGAGAGAGTGGAGTACTCTAATGACCCCTCTCACCATGATATTTTCCGAATCCTTGACTTTACCTGATTTGAAAGTCTCACTTTCTGAAAAATAATTGTCAATATTAACTGACATTTATTGAGTATTTATTATAGTGTAACTCATTTAATTCCAAATAAGCCTGTTATACAGATATATTATTACTATTATTGACTTACAGATGAAGAAAGTAAGGCAAAGAAAAGTTAAGTGACTTGTCCCAGGCTATCCAACTAGAAATGAATGGGTGCACCAAGATATGAGCCCAGACAATTAACTCCAGAGTCTGCTTTTGTAAAAATGAAAACAAACTTCTTAATGAATAATAATACACATACAGAACAGTGCTCAAATCAAAAGTACACTTGATAAATTTTCACAAAGTGAACATACCCAGATCTTTTCCAGCATCATGGTCCCATTCAGTCCCACCTCAAAGGTTATCAACTATGCCGATTTCTAACACTATAGTTGGTAGAACATATACTTTAAACACTGCATTGTTTATTCCTGAAGACAGTATTAGAAAATCACATCTTTGTAACCAAGAGAGAAAAACAAATACACATTTATAGTAAAAGCAATAGCTATTTATTTGGTGGTCTCAAATCCATCGGTAGTAAAATGGACAATCCATAGATAGGAAAGCTATTCATTCCCTCAATATGTATTTTTTGAGCACCTACTCTACGGCAAGCATTGTGCTAGTGAGCACGGGTATTCAACATTGATCAAAACAGACAGGGTTCCTGCCTCATACAGCATTTAGTCCTTGGCCCAGCTCATCAACCAATGGTCAATTTAGAGCGGAGGGGCTTACTCAGTGGCCTTGGTGGTAGCTAACAAGCTCAGTGGCAATGCCAATGGTGGTGCCAGCGCCTCAGAGAGGAGTTTCCCTGGCTTTGGTCCCTAGAATTTAAGCAGAATGCCCTTCGAGCCTCCTGGAATTTTGGAAAGGTGACAATTAGAGCTCATTGCATAGCTTCACACTAAAAATAACTCTATAAACAATTTCTAAATACTGTCTTTAGAAGCAAAAACTTGAGAAAAGCCTGCAGGCTTAATGTAACCAGAGAGATTACAACATGAGATGGGAAATGTGGGAATATTGTGTGGACAGAAAAAAAAAGGCCACCAGGGAATTCCACCCCAGCTGATGAAGAATGATTGCTCTATAATGACAAGCAACTCAGCAACTCTCACTAATATTTTTAAGAGCAAGAAAGGGGCTGATGCAAGACAGTGAAGAGGGGTACTTCCAACAAACATATTCTAGGATATCCACAAGCAAAGAGACCAGTGACAGTAAGAGAAAAAAAAAGAGTTTCTATGTGTTACTGAGAGCTGAGCTGTGACCTAGGATGTGTAAGTATGCCTGGGGATACTTCAGTCACTGTTCTCCTCTGGCTCAGGGAGAATGTACATGGAAGCCAACTCTTAAACGCACCCGTCTTGCTTTTTCCAAAGTCAGTTTGATCTCCTCCTTGAAATGCATATGCTAATATGACTCTGGGGAATTGTGCAAACCTACCAACACACCACAAGTTCAGCTGTTTAGACACTGTTGGGTTTTCTTAATGCTGAGAAAATAGCATGGGAGCCCTGCAGGAACTGTGCCATCACTGTGTTTTTCTTATCCAAGCTCAGTTCTCACACTAGCTGGAGCTCTTGCATCTACTGTACAATGAAAACATACTGTGGGAACAACCGAAATTGCATCTCGGGGGAGGAGAAGGGGCGCATTATCTCCTGTTATCCAACTCCATGCTCTCCAACCAGTGTTACCCATCCTTGCAACAAATCCACATAGCTAATAGAGCATGACTGGCCCTCAGGGCCCCAGTCTATTTATTATAAACAGTGAATGGGAGTAAGCAGTAAACAGGACTTCCCACCATGAGAAGCTGATTGGGGCTGTGCAGAGGGCTTGCAGGGAAACCCAAGTCCAGAAAGGGCAGCTAGTGTGCAATGAACTGAAAGAGTGGCCCCAGGTTCTTTCCTGTAAATGAGCAAGAGGCAAACTCCCAGGAGCTCTGTGGTGCCAACGAAGAGCAGCCAGGATTAAGCAAGGAATTCTGCACAGTTCAAGAAGTTCTGCCTTGAAGAAAAGTCTGAGCAAGAGAAAAGTCACACTTCCAAAAAGAAAATGTTAGGACATCTAAATCCACAGCTTGTAATCTCTCCTTGCATTGATCTCAGCTTGAATACAATGGGACCTGGCAATCTTCCCACTTGGGTCTTGTGCCTTGACAAACCAGAGTGCAAAAACTAATGCTTCAACTAATGTGGAGCACACCCAAGGCTACTTTGTAAAGGTCTGTGCAATGACCTGCTTCCTGGAGCCCATACAATACTGGTTGGGAAGTTCCCAGAGTCTGCAAATGATAATTTTTTGCCTCTTTGGCTGAGAGACGGTGCTCTCAGAGTGTCCTCTTGGTTTTCTCTTCCTATGGCCAAAATCTCTTTACTCTGCACCCTGTTCTTTTCTTTAAGGGGTTGGGGGCTAGACTCTTCTATTTAATAATTCACTCCTCAAATATTTATTGAGCACCTATTTATGTGTTAGGTACTTTTCTAGGAGCTGAGGATACAGCACACCCAAGACAAAGTTGCTCCCTTCATGGGGATTATATTCTAATGAGGGAAAAGATGAAAGACAAGTAAGTAAATGCATCATTTAGTATCAGGCAGTGATAAGCAGCATACAGAATAAAGAAAGCAAGCTAAAGAGACACAGAGTTATTTCGGATAGGGTGATCAGAGAAAGTCCAAGGAGATGGAATTTCAGCAGAAACCTAATGATGTGAGCAAGCCATGTGGGCACCTAGGAGAAATATGGTCCAGGAATAGCATGGTAGTAGGAATAGAAAGTACAAAGGCTAGAAGGTGGAACCAGGCTAGGCATGCAGGAGGAACAGCAAGGAGACAAGTATGGCTAGAATACAAGAAGCAAAAGGGAAATAACAGAAGATGGTATCAGCATCAGAGAGGAAGGCAAGTGCCTAATCACCTAAGACTCAGGTAAGGATTTTGCATTTCATTCCAGGGGAAAGAGAAGTCATTTGAGCATGGTTAAGATATGATCTTTATTGCTAAACTTTGTGACTCTCAATAGCCCCACTCAATCCAGTGGCCCCACAGTGAGACTGAGAACCAAAGTTCTTGGAGAATACACAGCCAGTGAGGAAAAGAAAAAGACATAATGCCACAGGAGTTCCAATGGATCAAAGCTCAGATGTGACAGCAAGACCATGAGGATTCTTCAATATAATCTCCTGCCCTCTGCCCTTCTCTTTAAAACGGCCCAGTTGCTACTCTTGGGATATGGAGAAATTCTGGGTCCATCATATCTGTACCCTGACCAGCCACAGGTCCCTCTCTGGCATTCACATATGCCTGTGCCCAGCTTCCCACTTCCATTGCCCGCTATTCCCACATGCACCCAAATTTCCTATCACAGTGAATTATGCATCCTCCTTGACTGTTATGCCTCTATACCTGGAATGTGCCCATTATTCTGTCACAGGCGACATTCTCTGCCTTGTATGCCTGAGGAAACACCCACTCGTCCTTTAAGAGTCAGCTTAAATAGTATCTCTTCTGTGAAGGACACACTGTGTTTCTGTTATATGAATCACACTGTACTGGAGTATAGACAGAGACCACGGATAAGAATAAATTATTACACTTGCAGGGAAGGATACCAATTTCAAAAGATGCTGTTCCTGCTTGTTGGGGTGGAGGAGGTACCACACCCTTGGGGTAGAAGAGGTAGGCCACTCTAAGGAAAGATGTGCTGCTAGCGTCCTTCATCAGAGAGGAGGTTGCTTCTGGGGTAGGAAGAGGCAAACAGGGGTGGGGTGGGGGAGATTTCTTAGGGACTGAGGAAATTGGGTTAGACACCCACCCTTGGAAGCTCTGAACTTGTTCCACTAGATGGGGCTGAGCTGACCCTGGCCACTGGGGTTAGGCAGGGAGCTGGCCCAATGTGCTTCCGGGTTTGTGTGCCAGTTCTGTCCTGCTGGAGTGAATTGGTGAAAAGAACAAAGTTTCTACTCCCCGAGGTGAGGACTGTGAGGAGGGCTGCTCCTCTATCAATGAGGAAAATAGAGAAAGCAGAATTGGATGGCTATCTGTTCCAGCTCCCACTCCCCCAACCCCCCCCCCCACCCTGGCCAATGCCAACAGAAGCAATAAAGCACAGAAAGGGGCCTGTTTTTTGGGTATATAACTTCCAATCCAACATCCACAGATATTTTTTTGTATGTAGGGAAACTAAGTTCCAGATTTATTAGAAAGACTTGAGAGTATCTAGTACTATCTAACCCTTTTGCTACAATAAATACCTTGTAGATTCTTGGGCATCTATGGGGGAGGAAAACTGGGAAAGGCTGGAATTCCTACTCTGAGGGACAAACAGAGGTTTAGGATTGTTGAACTTTAGGCCACTGATGTGGATAACATCAACAGACCCAATACCTGCAAGACTGGACTCGCAGATTATGTCATTTTTGGCTTCTCTGCTTCATTCTTCAAGAACAGAGAAGGCATGTTACCCATCTCTTTTCTCCTACAACAATCAAGATGCCTGGCACTTAGTGGATTGTCAATAGATGTGCACTGAACAAACACATGAGTGGGTAAAAAAGGAAGGGGAAAGGAGATAAAGGAGGGGAGGGGAAAGAGGGAGAAAGCCAGGCAAAACTGGCCATATGGGAAACCATTTGTTCAGACCAAAGACTTGTATACCTTCCAACACTTTGAGTCCATAAAGGCAAGTGCTTCACCTGTAAAACCATATACCACTTTTGGTCTTGCCAGAAGAGGTCTTTCCATATCATTTATAGAAGAAATGCTTACCAACCTGTTCTACTACTACTGAAGCAGCTCCACAATTTACTCGTAGATAATCATTGACTAAAGAATATGTGTTTCCTTATATGTTAAAAAAAAAAGAAGAAGAAGAAGATAGTAGGAAGGGAAAAATGAAGGGCGGGAAATTGGAGGGGGAGAAGAACCATGAGAGACTATGGACTCTGAGAAACAAACTGAGGGTTCTAGAGGGGAGGGGGGTCGGGGGGATGGGTTAGTCTGGTGATGGGTATTAAAGAGGGCACGTATTGAATGGAGGACTGGGTGTTATACGCAAACAATGAATCATGGAACACTACATCAAAAACTAATGATGTAATGTATGGTGATTAACATAACATAATAAAATAAAATTTAAAAAAAAAGATGTGTTTCCACCAAATGAGATGTTAAATAAAGTAGCTGCCCTGCATTATGGACAGTCTTAACTCAGAAGAAGACAGCAATCATAGCCTAACAAATAGTAATCCACTTAAATTGAGGTTAAAACCCAAGTAGCTCCTCGTATAAGACCAAAGTCGCTGATATTCCAGACGGGCAACCAAATTCTGAACTTCCCATTGACTTTGTTTAGCAGCCAAAAAGATCATAATTATTATTTTAATAACTGGGAAGAACAGTGGGTTTTTGTTTAAAAGGCATGAGTTTGAGTCCTGACTCTGCCTTCATTTAACTGTGTGACATTGGCCAAATCATTCAGCCACTCTGAGATTTGGTATCCTCATCAGTAAAGGGAAGATAACAATAGTTAACTATTGCTGCTGTGAAGACTAAACAAAATGGTGCATGTGAAATAACTGTGAAGTACTGAACACAATATGAATATAAGTAATTTTGGATACAGTTCTGTTATTAGAATAACAATGGGATAAACCAATATATTTACAACCTATTTACTTTATTGTTATAATTAAAGAATACAGTCAAGGGACAACATTTGAGTTTTGGCAGGAATGTGTATTCTAATCAACATGTATGAAAATTCTTGAGATGTTTTCTTTAATATCATTAATCAGAGTTACAGCAAGTGAAAGAGCCCCTGGGAGAAACATAAAGCCTCTAAGAGTGAAGAGTATTTTTATAATTTATTGCCTTTCATATTTTGCTTTCCAAATCTCTCTCAAAATATTAGTTCCTCATGGCCATTCATACTTTGTAAAATTTTATCTGGCCAGAAGAATAAGGTCTTTCCAGGCATAGCAAGTTCAGAAAGTATAAATACAAAGGTGGATAGAATTGATGACATAAAAATCCTAAATGTCAACAGAGCAAGAAACTGAACAAATAAAGCACAGCTGAAAGACAGAATACAAAGTGGGGTAAAATGTAGCAAACAGAAAAGAGAAAGTGTCAAATTCCTGCATTTATAAGTTTTTAGTACAAAGATTATAAACAATACAATGGCAAAAATGGTCTAATGGCATAGAAAGATAATTAATAAGAGAAGAAACAGAGATGACCAATAAGAAGAATGCCTGATCTCCCTAGAAATTTTTTTTAAGTTTTTATTTATTTATTTGAGAAGGAGAGAGAACGAGTTGTGGGGAGGGTCAGAGGGATAGGGAGAAGCAGACTCCCCACTGAGCAGGGAGCCTGACACAGGGCTCAGGGCTGGATCCTGAGATCATGACCTGAGCCAAAGGCAGACACTTAATCCACTGAGCCTCCCAGCCACCCCTGATCTCCCGGGAATTAAAGGAGTGTAAAGTAAAACAACAAGAAGCTATTTTTCACTTATCAGATGGGCAAAGGTTTAAAAGAATGCTAATACCCTTTGTTGGCGAGGGTGTAGGAAGTGGGCACTCTCATTAACTGTTGGTGGGATTAATTTTGGTACAACCTTACTGAAAGGCAATTTGGCAAGACCCATAAAAATCTAAAATATGTAAACCCTTTGACCCAACTCTTTCACATCTAGATATTTATTCTAAAGAAATCATGAGACAAATGCACAAGATGTCTGTATAAAGTTATCTCTCATGGAGTTATTACAGAAAACTGGAAGCAACTTAAATATCCAGGGGATTATTTCGAATAAATTATGAAACATACATACAGTGGAATACTACAAACAATGATGTCAACCTAGTTACTGATGTGAAAAAGTTATCTGTAATTAAGAGACAAAACAGTAAAAACTATGAATCTGGTTATTATCATTGGGTGAGATAGGGTTGATATTCATTTTATAATTCCCTCAATTGTTCCATTCATGTTTTTATTATACTCTGCATGTAATAACAACTTGTTATATTAAAAGAGATAAAAGCTATTTCCAAAATGATTCTTTTTCAAAGCAATATAGCTATTTTCACAATAACTGTTTTACATCACAATATTTTAAGTATGACTTCCTTTTTTCTTGAAGGTCCCAACTGAGACATATTTGAGATCATTCCAACATAATATTCTCTCTAGGAGAGCATGATTTGTTTTCATCCTCACAGTGTGATATGCTGACATAAAAGCTAAAATAAGAGTCAGCCTCTTTCTCCCCATCCCCCACCAGGAATTGTTGCTCCTTTCCTAATTTTCTATTGCTAGGACAAAACTCAGTTCCTCTTCATTGGATGGTCATGAAGATGAAAAGAGAAATCACATTACAACACTTAGCACAGTACCTGACAAGTAGTTAACACTCATGGATGCTGGTCATTAATATCACCATTTGTCTTAATTATCTGTTGTTGTATAATTAATCCAGTTTCTGTAGATCAGGAATCTGGGGAAGGCTTGGCTGAGTCTCCTGGCTCTAGATCTTGCAGAAGCCTACAGTCGAGGTGTCAGCTGGAACTGTAGTTATCTTACTGATAAATGGGGGGAAGGATCCACTTCCAAGCTCGGTCAAGGTACTGAATTGGCAAGATTTAGCTCTTCATGGGCTGCTGGACTGAAGTCCTGTTTCTCAGTAAGATGGCCCTCAGTTCTTTGCCACATGAGCTTCTCAATAAGCCAGCTAAGAACAGGGTAGCTTGCTTCATCAGAAACAGCAAGTAAAAGGGCAAGAGAGAGTGCCAACATGAGGGAAAGTGCAAGCAAAATGGAATTCACAGACTCTGATAACCTACTATTGGATGTGATAGCCCATCACTTTTCCCATTTTCTATTCCTTAGGAGTAAGTCACTAGTCCCAGCCTACAAACAAGGGGAAGGAATCACACAAGGGAGTGAATACAAGGAGGTAGGGATCATTGGGAGCCATTTTAGAAATAGCCTAACATATTATTTTCCAAGCTTTTCCAAGAAAATACTAACATCTGAGAAGTATATTGTATAACTTCAGTTGACTTATACAAACCCAGACAAATTTCAAAGTGTTTAATTAGAGTTAATGGATCATCCTGCCTGAACTTACCTATTTTAACATGGTGCTAGGGTTCACAGAAAGATCCTAACATAAGGGAAAGAGCTGGTGCTACAAAAGTCTTCTCCAGTATTTATATTACAAAAACAAAAGGGCTTTTTTCCTGTTTGTTTTTCAAATGTAACCCAACTCTCTGCCCTCTAATATACTCCTTAACTAACTTTTAAAGGGATTAGACACCACCTCAACTCTTAGGGTCACTTTCTTCTTAGAGCAAAGAAAGGTGGCCCCACACTCAAGTCCATCTAACTCACAGCCCACCTTCTGGTTCCTAATGGCCCTAGGGCTGCTGTTTATCGTCCCAATTCACCCCAGGTTATGAATACCCCATTTTCTTCACTCCTCATAGCACCAGGGAGACTTTGTCACTTGATTTCAGACAGCAATTCAGTTTTTCTTCGGTCTTTCAATTCTCTTTCCAGATCATACCTAATACTACAAAAACAAAAACAAATGTCTATCAAGAGAAGAATGGATAAATAAATTATAATATTATAATGGGACTACCTTCCATGTGTGGAAGAGCATACAGCAGCGAAAAGAAACTCATTGGACTACAACAACATGGATATATATATTTTTTAATTATGTTGAGTAAAAGACACTAAAAAGTACAACTTTAGAATTTTACATGACTTTCAAGAATAGGCAAAACTAGTCCATGGAGATAGAAGTAAGAATAAATGTTACTTTGCGGGGGGAGGTGGGAAACTATTGAGTGGACAGGGGCATGAGGTAACTTTCTGGAGTGATGGAAATGTTTTAGATCCTGATCTAAGTGATAGCCATATTAGTATATAAATACATAAAAAAAAGTCTTTGACCTGTACACTTAAGATGTCTGCATTTTGTAATGTGGAAATTACACCTCAATAAACACTGAACAAAATTAAAATACTGAAAATGCTTTTTTATAATTAGGCAGAACCTCCTATTCCACTTCCACAGAACACCCAGATAAACTTCAATATTCTACCATGTCCTGTTTGGAGACGTACATCCTCCCATCTTTCCCTGTTGGGAATTACTAAGCAATTCATTTATTCAACTGCTATTTATGCAGCATTCACTATGTCCTCTATAGAGCAGAACTGGATTTGAGGAGCCACAGCTGCAGAAAGAATTAACTACTTTATCCCTAGAGTACACTTGCCCCAGTGACTGGCCCAGGGCACGCAGCCTGGGCTTGCGAGTGGAAACGGATGAGAGCCAACTCCTAATCATACACACAAACTTCTGGTTCAACTAGAAATTCAGGGGCGGGTGCCTTACATACAGACAGGTGAGTGAGTGCAGAGATGGGAGTGCCTTGCCTCCAATTTAATCCCTTGTCCTTTTTCTCATGAGCGTGCTTGACAAAACATGTGATGAGGGATTAAGAGAGGGGGCTAATCTTGACAAACAGAAGGTTGCCAAACCACCTTCAAAGGAGTTGAGATAATTCAACAGGAATCATTTCTTCCCCAAAGAGTACCAAGGAACTGATGGCATCTAGGGTAGTTGTCTAGTTGAGGGTGGAGTCAGAGCCAGCATTGTAGATAAAGGAAGGGAGGTTAGTAAGACAGGTTTTCCAAGCACATGGGAATATGAGGTGGGGAGGTGGCTTGGTGCGTCTCCAGAGTCTGTGCCAGCTGAGGGTATTTGGTACCAAAGTTTTCAGGGAAATTCTCCTAAATATCTTCCAAGTTCCTATTCTTTGAAACAGAATTAAACCAGGCTCCATCCATTGTTAAAGACACAATCAGCATCTCATTGGTGTTCACCAAAGATTGTACTCTTTTTTTCCTAAATGAGCCAACAACCAAGGTTTGTTTTAGGAATTACAAGCTTTAATGTAGAGAAACAATGTTATGTATAAAATGTGGGTGAATCCCATTCCATTGTTCTTTGTTCACAGTCTCATTATCGTCAACTTCTAAGGATGCTGATACCTTCTCTTACCTTCAACATTTATAACCTTACACCAGAAATACCAATGACTTTTAAAATATTATGTATTTGTGGCATTTTTATAATGACAAACTTTGCTATTTAAGACTTTTAGGAGCAAGCACTCATACACACAATTGTTTAAATCAGCTTATAATATAAACTGTTAGAAGTATGCACATAGACAGAATACCCTAAAGTTAGTAAAAATATAAGATTAAATAAACACATGTCAATTTTAAATGAATATTGATTCTTTTAAAATAATACCTAGGAAGATACTTATTCCAACAAAAACTCCTCTTTGAAATTCTTCCTAGAGCTAGTTTGTCAGTGGCACATAATACAGTGACAGATAATAATTGCTTCTCGGCCTTTTGGCTAAGATCAAGTGTAATACAGTGACAGATAAGATGAAACTCATTATTTTATAATTACAACTTTCTTTAATTAAGAAAGATGTTGGCCCAGCTTATAATCAAAATCAAAACCACCATTAAAGAGGATGATACACTATAACTGAGGCAATTTTAAAATAGCCATGGTTCAAAAGTGTAATTTAAAAAAAAAAGGTGTTGGGGCACCTGGGTGGCTCAGTCGATTGAGCAGCTGCCTTCGGCTCAGGTCATGATCCTGGGGTCCTGGGATTGGGAGCCCCACATCGGGCTCCCTGCTCAGCGGAGAGCCTGCTTCTCCCTTTCCCTCTGCCTGCCTCTCTGCCTACTTGTGTGCTCTCTCTCTTTCTCTGTCAAATAAATAAATAAAATCTTTAAAAAAATTAAAAAACAAATGTGGGGGCACCTGAGTGGTTCAGTTGGTTAAGCGTCAGACTCTTGATTTAGGCTCAGGTCATGATCTCAGAGTTGTGAGACTGAGCCCCAAAATGGGCTCCATGCTCAGTAGGGAGCCTGCTTGGGATTCTCTCTCCCCCTCTTCCCCTCCCTCCTCTCTCTAAAATAAATAAATAAGTAAATAAATCTTAAAAAAAAAAGTGTGGTAAGCAATGGCAGCATTATAGATATGTGACAAACCTCCCAAGCTATTCTTTAAAGGAAACAATAGTCATTTTTGATAATAGACCTTTTGTGAATTTTTTTTAAAAAGGAGAGAAACTCACCCAATCTCATTCTAGTGTTATCATTCCTCTACCAATGAGTACATATGCACATTTAAACCATGTATCTCACCCTCACTCTATGAATGAACCTTTTTAGTTTTTTAAAATAAAATTTATAAATTTTCCTGTTAATAAATTAATATAAATTAATCAAAGAGTTTGGGGAAACATGGAAGAGTATAAAGAGGAAAATATAATCATCTACTATCCCACCACCAAGAGACTAATAATTTTAAAGGTGAATTTTCTACATACCTAGCTGAGATGGCCCAGTTGATTGAGAAATAACATTCCGGAAAATTTGCATTTATCCTGGAAAAACTGAACGCTGGGGGGAGAAAATCAAGTTATAACATTCTCTCTACAAGTCAGTCGTCAAGTAATTAATGCCAAACATATGGATGCCTTTGTTGTTAGGAATTCTTGGTCTATCATCTGAAGAAGTAGTGCTTTTCTCACTTCAGAAAGCTGTGTCTCACAGAATGAAACAAGCCAAGGGGTGTTTGTCTTTCCAAGCAAATTGGGCTCCGTAAAGACAGAAGAGGAGGTACTATCAGCTTTTTCAATACAATTGGAGCCACTGAAACCTCCCATCCATTAGCTATGGTCAAATCCAAACAATCCTGCCAACATCTAGACTCCAGAAACAAAGGGCTCTACTCTTCCCAGGGGCCCTGAATTTACCTGAATTCTTGACAAAGAATTTCCAGAGTCCTAAAGTGTAAACCCTAAGTTTACTACTAATTACTATAATTGTGAGCCAACAGGTATATGGCACCTGAATTCCTCCATCTACATTACTAGAAGTCCATATAAAACCAACTGAATAAGGACTTCCTCTTTACCATCCTCCTGTATTCCTCTGGCCATGCTGATGCTCTTCCTCTGTGTCTCAGTCCCTGAGCTGAGTGCTGACTCTATGAATCTGCAGCAAAGTGGGGACTAGTCTGGGTTGGAAAGGCAGACCTCAGAGATACTAGCATACAGTTAAGGTTGAAGTAATAGGACTAGATCACATCTCCAAGGAAGAGTATGTAGAGTAAGAAAAGGGAAAGACCACGATGGAGACCTGAGGAACCCTTAAAGTCTGGAAAGACATGGTGACTAACAAAAATAGGGGTCAAGGAACAGGGGCATGCATGATGGTATCTGTATTCTGAATGCATACTATGTTATCATTATTTGTTATAAAAATCTCCTTTATATTGAATATCTCAATAGCAAGAACTTTGTTTTATTTATCTTTGGGTCTTCTTTAGCACCCAGCAGATGTGTAATTGTATCTACAGAAGAGAGGGTAGAAGAAGGAAAGGGTAGAAGTAGAAAAGAAGGAAAAAAATGGAAGAGATGAAGTGAAACTAGGAAGACAGGAAGGAGAAAAACAACCAAAGAGGTAATATTTCCACAAGGATTCCCTGTGTAGCCTGCTTGTTATAAACAGAACTGTGGTGACCAAGTCATGCTCTGAACCGAAAGAAGCAGAGCAAGAAGCTTGGATACAGAGCATTTCAATGCATATCCAGCAGAATTTACTGCTGAGGAAACTCAAGGCCAACTCCAGGGAACCAGCCTCCAGAGCAGAGTCCTGCTCCCACTCAGAGTACCCAGTGCTTCTACGTGTACCTGAAAAAATAGTGGTAACTTTAGTAAAGTCAAGCTTTCTGAAGTGAAGACATCTTCACTGGTTCTTTAGGCTGCTGAAAGGAAAAGCAATAAAATAGATCTTAGGAACTCAGTTGGCTCAGTACTAAAAAGAAGGCACAAGTGACTTAATAGCAGCCAGATAAATCTGTGTTTACAATTTTCCACTTACAGCGGCTTGCAGGAGATAAGACTGTGAGGTGGCAAAGGGAGAGCAGAAAGGTGCTGCTTCAGAAGGCATTCATACTGCCCTGTTAGTGGATTCCCCACAACAATGGCAAATGATAGCTCCCCAAATGGCTGTGGTCTGCATCATCTAAAAACTCCTACTTATTTTCTCCCAACCAAAGTTTATCTCCACTTGACTTTGTAGGTCCTTGAAGCTAATAAATTATAGAACTACTTGCCCAGGAAAATATTTTTTATGGAAAGAATCTATTGTAATCTAGAGGAAACACTCATTGTCTGAATTCCAACAAACCTGTTCCATGATATGTTTGAGTTCTCACACTCTGCCCAAAACCAAGACATGTACCATGAATAGAAACAGTTTAAGGCCCTTGATCCAAGACTCACACTGTATTGCAAATTCAGTTCTCTACTTGGAAGGTTGGGTGAGGGAACAGGGAGGTTCAGAAAAATCTTTTTATCTGGCCATATTTGAAACTCTTTGTTTAGTCTGAAGAAATCCAAATGATACAGTACTTAAGATTCTGTACTTTTTCACTTTGGCTTTGTGTATGCTGCATGCACCAAAAAACTGTCAAAGTACAAAACTCATTTCTAGAACAACTTAGAGCCAGCCCACACCAAACAATGAATTAAAATACTGTGTTGCTTTTCTGTAGTTCCTTCTGAGCACAACATTAATTTTCTGGGTACTTACAGGAATTTCCTTAACAACTCAGTCAGATAATACTTGCCCCCATTTTCCAAATGAAAAACTATTTTGAAAAATGGCATAGCATAGCCTATTTTATGGGGTCCTCATTACCTATCCAATTTTCCCCTCCACTTACCTTCCTATCACTCCCCTCCAAGAGAGGCATGAAAAACCAACCATTTCTTTACAGCATGCATACATATACATACACAAGCATAGATACCCACTGTGTGGACTGCACTTTCTTATTTTCTATAATCTTGATACTCTGGCATTTCAGGTGCTGATCTTAGTAAGACTGTCCCTCCCAGGACTAATTCCTAGAGATAACACATTCCTTCCCTGGGAGAGAGCCTTTAATGAACAAACCAACCAATCCAGAGTTCATATTCCCAAACTTCTCCTTCATCAAATTCTCAAACACCAAGCCAATGATCCCCTTGCCTTAAGTCACCCCAGGGCCAGGTACCAGACAACTAGGAACCACACTTATAACCCTGATGCCACCCAAATTACACAAATTATTCAATCCTAAACTTAGGGTACCTTCCCTGTTTCACCCATTTCTTCCCACCAAAATCCCAGTAAAGGTTCTGAGCCCTATCTGCCTCCTGATTAATCCTGTTGTTTCCCTGTATGGCCTTGCATGGCCTGGTATGCTATGCCTTGTGTTTCTAGGGATCTGTGAGTATAAAATTCTTCCTCTGTAACAATCATTTCTGGGTCTGTGTGTCTTACCATACCTGATAAGAACAAATTGTGGGTACATTTTTAACATATCCACATTCTGATAAAATCCAATAACCTAAGTGTTTTAGAATTCACTCACTTTTACTAGGTCACCTAAAAATAGAGGGACAAGGATGAGAAATTCTAGTTCAAGACTCTAATCACTAGGGAAGAAAGCATCCTCTAAGTACTATCTTAAATCTCATTCTATCTAACTGCAAATGAGAGTCCTTACTTTAAGTGCTAGGCCTGTGAACACAATTGTATTTTTATGAATCTGTTTATATAACATGTACATGCACATGTGCTGTGAGCTTCCCAAGGCCAAGCATGATAACTCACACTTTTTTGCTTCTCCTAGCACAGGGAAGGATCAAATTGCATAAACAGTATTTTTTAGTGATTAATACATGGCCACTGAAGTTACAGTTTGGACCAAGTTGTGGATCTGTTACTTACTACCTTAAGCAAGAAGTTAACTCATGGCTCAATTTCGTCAACTATAAAATAGATATAATGATATGGCATACCTCATACAATTAAATTAGTAATATATGTAATAAACTTAGCAAAATTCCTAGAATACAGAAAGCTTTCAATAGGGGCACCTGGGTGGCTCAGTCGATTAAGCATCCGACTCTTGATTTTGGCTCAGGTCATGATCTTAGAGTCATGAGATCAAGCCCCACATGGGTCTCCCCGCTAGGTGTGGAGCCTGCTTAAGATTCCCTCTCTCCCTCTCCCTCTGCCCCCCCCACCACTCGCACACAAGTGCATGCTCTCTCTCTCTCTAAAATAAAATTAAAATTAAAAATTAAAAAAGGAAAGCCTTTGATATATATTTTCTAATATTATTGTGGTGGGTACTTTAAAGCCACAGGTTAAATAGCACTTAAGACAAAGTCTCTTCTTACTATGGTCATATTGTTTACATCTACCCATCAGTTTAATTAGGAAAAATAAAACAGAAAGAATATTTATTAAGTAATTTCTGTAAATCAGACACTGAGCTAGACCCTTTGCTTTACTTCATCTAATCTTCTTACAAACACTATGAGGTAACATCATATCTGCCCTACAAATGAGGTGACTAAAGCTCAGAAAGACCAGTCTCTTCATAATAACCCAACTTTTAAGTAGCAGAGTCAGGATTTGAATAAAAATCTGTCTAATTCTCAAGCCCACTGGTCCTTGTTTCCTCCCAAGTAGAACTGAAATCCAACATCCTAGGAAAGTTCAATTATTATGGGAGCTTCTGGGAACTGGCAGAGAGCAGAGATAATATAGTGATATGCTCCTTGGCAGAGAAAATATCCAGGGTTGCCCCTTTGTAAACAAAAAAACATGGGAATAGAGATAGAAGCACTGAGAGAAAATATGAAAAGACAGAAGTAGATGAAACAAGAACTGGAAGAATTTAGAAATGAAGTAGAAAAAAAATTATAGTATCACACAAACGAAGTTTACATTAAATGCAGCAATAAGGAGAGTAAGCCCTGACACAGATACAGTAAAACACATGGAGGATGTGGTTAGAAAAGTGAGTAAAATAAAATGGAAGTAAAAAAATGGTTAAAAAAAAAGTTCAGAGAAGAAGATGATAAATATGGAAGAAACTAAGAAAACATGAGTGAAGTGACATTCCTGAAGAAGAAAACCCAAATAATGGAATAGAAAAATATTTCAAGATACAATTCAAAGTGACTTCTACTCACTATCTCAGGTAGCATCCTCCTAGGACAAGTTAGTTCTTGCAGGGGGATTTTGTCATTCTCTACAGAGTTAGACCAAATCAAGCTCTTCTTCAAATGCAGCTCTATCAGCCAATCCCAAGACTGCAATGGTTTGGATAATAAAATTGAGTCCTCAGGTAGAAAAGCTATATACATTTTTTCCAAAAGAAAGATTAATCTACAAATTAAAATTAAAAGATACATCTCATTCCTAGAAAAAATATCAGAACAATTGTTCAACTTCAAAGATGAAAAAGAATCCTTTTAGTATCCTGAAAAAAAAATCAAGTCACTTATAGAGGGTGAAAAAAAATCAGTGCTAGAAAACAGTAAAGCAATGCCAACAAAGTCCTCAAGAAAAGAAAGTGTGACCCAAGAATTTTATTATCCACCAATACAAGTGTAAAAACAATAGGTAAAGGCTTCTGAAAATGCAAGAGTTCAGTGGCTATAGTTTTTCACTTGTGGAAGCTACTAGAAACAAAGTATTACTTAACCACAAGAACTGAAATTCTTCATTAAAAGAACTGCTGGTTATTTTGTGTATTTCATCCAGTCAACCAAAGGAGAATAACTAGAACAAATATGGGTATTTATTTACACAACAGAAGGTAAATGTTATAAATCCTGGGAATGTATATGTGATAAAATTAATAACATATTTAAAGTAAAGGAGAAGGGAAGATACGTGGTGACATCAGTACAACTGTGTTTGGCTCTTGTACAGTCAGAATTAAAGACCCCAACCACAAATCTAAGGGGTGGACCCTGGAAGCCAGAACACAAGGGGAAAGTTGTAAGTAACTATTTCCCATCAGACCTCAGCCCTGACAAGAAAACTGTGGTCGGAGAGCCTCAATGAGGGAACTCTAAGGAACTTTCAACAGTGTCCCAGGAGAGTGTCAGTGTTTGGACATCTGTTGTCTTAGGCTGGATTACTGAGAAGCAGACCCTAAAATGAGGGTTCATGTGCAAGTAAGTGATTTATTAAGGAAGTACACTCAGAGAATCTGGTAAGGGTGGGGAAGGGGTAGATAGGAAAGGAAAAGAGAAGAAGCCAAGGGAGGATACGATTTTCAGCATAGTCTCAGCCTCATGCTGATCTTGAAGGGAACTCTGGAGCATAAATTACATCTCAAGAGTTTGTCCCCTCTTGTACCAAGGGAGTAATAAGGCTTTTGTTCTCCTGTTCCAGTCACTCACTAGCTGTGAGGGAAAGGAGGAAGACATAAACTTCCAGACTACCAGGTTCCTGTACAGATCTCTACACTTTTGGGGGAAGAGACTACAGTAGCCCAAGGGTGTTCCTATAAAGAAAGTTGCAGAGGCAACCCCCCCGCCCCAGCCCACCAACCCTGGAAGAGCCGAGAAAACAGGGTGAGTGTAGAGGAGCAGCAGAAGAGCAAGGCTGGGAAATGTGGGAAGGCAGGCTAAGCCCCAAAGCACATCTGAGCCAGAGCCAAGTCCCAGCTAGCTAAGGGGAGATGTTTCCATTGGGAAGAGAGAATGATGTTTTGATTCTATATTAACCCATACTCTTTAAATGAAAGTGAGACTATCTATTAATACCTAAAAGTGACTAATAAAACTAAGGGATGTATCAGAGAATTCATCCATGGGCAGGCAAAGAAACAACAGTAAATTTCAAGAGTTGATGATAAGCAGAAATAAAGTTACTTGTTTATACCCTCCAACTACAACTCATTCAAAACACTGCTTACACATGTGTGCTATATACCCCATAAATTTGCTTATATTCACATAGGTTAGCTTTGGAAAAATATGCAACAAATCAGTAACAGCAGTTACCCCTGGGAAAGGGAACCAGGTGACTTTGAGGCAGTCAATAATTTATTTAAAAAAATAAAATCATTTAATTTCAAAATCTTTTAACTAATAAGGAAAACAAGCAAACAAAATCAAATGGGAAAGTACCTTGAGTTCTATGCACTACACAATAAATGAATAGTATTCTTGCACAGAATATTCACCTAAGTATCCTCACTGCAACTCAAAGTAAATGTGAATCACCTACCACTACACATCTATTAGAATGGATAAAATTACAAAGTCTGACCATACCAAGTGTTGGCTAGGGTGTGGAGGAACTGGAACTCTCATACATGCTGGTGAGACTATAAAATGATGCAATCACTTCAGAAAACAGTTTGACAGTTTATTCAAAAAATTATATATACACCAACCATAGGATCTAGCCATTCTATACCTAAGTATTTACCCCAGAGAAAAGGGAAACTATGTCCATACAAGACTTACACACAAATAGTAACAGCTTTATTTGTAATAGCCAAAAAATAAGAGCAACCCAAACATCAAATCAACAGCTGAATGGATAAAATGTGGTAGAGTATACCATGGAGTACTACTCAACAATAAAAAGAAATAACTATTAAGGCATATAATATCAATGGCTGAGGGGATCTTATGGGCCAGGCACGTTACACTGTTTCATTTTAGCCTCATGGGGACCCTATAAGCTAAGTACTACTCTCTTGAGTTGAGAAAACTGAAGCTTAGGGAAATAAGCAATTTGTCTGGGCTCATACAGTTGGACATAGACCAAGCCAGTCTCACAGAGGGTTTTCACACACACACTTTACTCAGCAGAGTGCTTTGGGTTCCTTCAACCCATCAACCTCTTCCAGGTGAAGCTGTACCATCTAGGAGATGACCTCCAAAAATGGGAAGGGGTTCAGAGTTTATGGGGAGAGGGTAACCGTAAAGGAGAAAGAAACTTTTTCTTTTTACAGATAATGCCCCAGAGGACTCACCCTTTCTTATCACTCAGCTCCAAATTTTCAAGTCTTAATCTTGATGTGTCAGATCTGGGGACCCGTTCAAGTGCTCCCCAGAGAGGCTGCCCTTCTGTCTCAAGACACAGGTCCATACAAGCAGCAGCTCCACCTGGGCACCTATTACCAAAGCAAGCTGCAATTTGATATTCTCTTACTGTTTACTTCTGCCTTAATTACAGGGTGGGGGAAAGAGCACCTAAAGTTTGCCAAAAACTTCAGTGATTTTTTTTTTTAAGTTCCTTCCTTTCTTTCCAGTTGTTCAACTCTGTTGGGAAAGGCAAAAGGAATGCTTTCAGAACTGAGTTTGCTGCTGAGTTGCCAGGGTTTAGAGATCTCTGCAAAGGTCATTGTTTTCTGTAAAGGTCATTGTCTTTTCATGAAAACCCCGGCAAAGCATGCCAATGCAGGAAAACCACCAGCTTGCCAAATGTCCAGTGTCCCAGTCACCTGCTCTTCCTGCCCTAGGAAGGATGTGGATGATCTCTGGAGTAAAGACATTGGATTGGTTTTGTTCCTTTCTTGCTCTTAAATCAGCTGCAAAATGCATGAACAAAGCACACACAGTACAATTCTCAGAGCCCTGTGCAGCCTCCTCGTCAAACACCAGCAGCTGCTGGGTGTAGCACGGACCAAGATAAGCAATATGACATTTGTGGCCATTCTACACTGCATCCTGAGTGTAGATCATTGTCTTTCAATGGAATTTCTGGGGTTTCAAGCCTTGAAGAATACCCCACCAGTGAAAATACGAAGTGAGGGTGAGTTCCGGGCAGGGGGTCCTGGGTGGGGTGGGGGGTGTACAGCAGGAATGGCAGGCAGAATCAAGAAACCCAATCACGAGTTACTTGCTCTTTGGAAAAGCAGCTCTGTTAACAAGAGAATTAGGGCAGGATGATTTTGGCAAGCCTCATGTTATGTTAGCTGCACAAACTTTTCCTTTCCTCTTATGCTGCCTCTTAATAATTGGGTGGGAGCTTCTTTTCACATTTGACAAAGAGGCGATTCCTGTCAGATGTTTTTCAGAGGGGTTCCACCTCAGGTTTGCCAAGCACACACAATTCCAGATGCAACTCAGAGTCTATTTAGTTTGAGAAGATTCAACTTTGCAGCTTTCTTGCCATTGGCAGGGTTTTCACTCTCTTCCTTTTCTCACGGTTTTCTCACATTACTTTAAGGGAATCTTAACCTTATCTCCACACCAGGTCTTCATAAAAAATATAATGGAGTGAAGAAAACACTCAGAGTGTTACCGGCGGCAGGTGGCATCTAGCTGGAAGCTGCCAAACCATATGAACGTGTCCTAATTGGAGACATTTCCGTTCCCCCACTGGGTGCCTCTAATTTACCTCTCTATAGGCAGATATTAATTTTCATACCCATGGTGGGGCTTGATGGAGGAAATTACTTCAACTACTTCCTTTCTATCTTCCTGCCTATTCCAATAGCCTCTTTGTCTCCTTCCCTTCCTCCCACAGCCCTGCTTCAGCCACCCATCAGCAAGCAACAAATACAAATATAGCTCTCAGTGGTGTTCCTGCATCTAAAAGACAGGTCCCCATAAACAGTCTGCACAGACCCCATTCCAATCCCTGCACCCAGGCCACTACCCCTAAGAGTGTTCTCATCACCATATGAGGCTAGGGCCAAGATGGGTATTAAATATTACAGGGCTATGGTGGAGAAATTGCCCCCATACTGATCATGCAAAAAAAAAAAAAAAAGGTAAAAGAAAAAATGAAAAAAAAAATCCTCTCCAAAGAAAATATCCCTAGAAAAAGTTTGTTTAAAAAAGGTGATGAAACATATAAAACTTTCACTTAATATAGATTATTTAAATATATGTGTACATATCCTTTCCTCCATCCCTTTCATTCATTCATTTAATTTATACCCATTTAGAGTATATTATATGCCAAGCACCATTCTAGGCACTGGAGATTTGGCAGAAAAGAAACTAAATTCCCTGCCCTGGGATATAAAGAAAAAGTAAGTAAAGAGGGAGACAGAAAGTGATGGACACTGGGAATTTTAGATAGGCATTCATGGAGGACCTCACTGAGAAGGTGGCAGCTGAGCAGAGACCTCAAGGAAGTGAGATATGAGCCATAAAGATATCTGAGAGAACACTCCATGCAGAGGGGAAAGCAAATGTAAATGTCCTGGGGTGAGAGTGACCTTGGTACACTCAAGGGACAGCAAGGAGGCCATTGTGGTTGGAGTAGAAGGAACAAGGAGAAAGGAAAAGGAAACAAGGTCATAGATGAGGGGACCATGATAGTGTAGGCTCAGAATGAAATTGGCAGACTGGCAAGTTCTGAGCAGAGGAGAGATGCCATCTAAATAATGGTGTAGAAAGATCTCTTTGGCTGCTGGGTAGGAAGAGATTGAGTAGACAGGGATAGAAACAGGTAGCCCAGTTCAGAGGTAACTGCAGTAATCCAGGGAATAGGTAATGGTGCTGGGATAAGGTGGTAACAGTAGAGATAGCAGGAGAGGAGAGTTTCTGGATATAATGAGAAGACAGAGCTACAGGATTTGCTGATGTATTGGGTTGACTGCATGTTCTTGGTACTGAAACATCAGAAATGGGGGCCTCTTGAATTCTGGTGCTTCGGCAAGGGGCAAAGGCTCCATTTACTGAGTACCTGCTATGTGCCAGTTGCAGCCTTAGGTACTTTCACAAAAAAATTCCTCCTTATAAGTCTACAGTAGGTTTGACTATTTCCATTTCACAGATGAGGAAAGGGAAATAGATCTGAGTCAGTGTCAGCCAGAACCCAGAGCCCATCACCCTGAGCCCCTTATAGAGGGACATCCCCTGGGGGTGTGCAGAGCAGAAGGCTTGGTGGGTGTCCATGAGCTCAGCAGGAGTGGGCACCAAAGTTAGGGAGACCTGACATCCTCCCTGACTGCTGTGGCTTCTCATCAGAACTCCAGGGTGGAGCTGCAAGTCCAGAGTGTGACCCAGCCCTGAGCTTCCTCAAGGGGATCCAGGATGCAATTGCTAGGACTGCAGTTGCCAGAGGTGGGAAAGCCTACTGGGCAAAGGCAGGAGATCTTGGTGACCCTTCCAAGCCCAAGCCCAGCTTTGCTGTACAGACAGGGAGGGCACCACCAGCTTCTGCCAGTAGTCCCTGCAGCCAAAGCTGCCTGAAATTCAGACTTTCCACATTTTGGTCTCCACACCCCAAAAGTTTCAGCTAGCCATCCTGGGAGGAGCCCAGACGTTGCTGTCTGAAGGCCAGCAAGTGTTGTTTGGAGGAAATGGGCCCACTCAACCCAAGTGCACCTGCACTGGGCGTAATGTATTTCTCCTCTGGTTGCCAGAGCAACAAAAACAACAGTAACTACTGAAACCCCCTTAACACCACAGCTCAGACTGACCCTGATCAACAGAAGCCATCTCTGCATCCTGGTGTCTTCCATGTTCTCCTGCCCATCTACACATCTCTGCTCTGATACCAAGAACTTACCCAATCCTTGCACTGAGCTGAAACTGTTATCAAAGCTTGATAAGCTGTGCTCTTCCTGGTACGCCTGGGTTTCTCTGATCCCCAGACTCCAGAGAGAGGGTGAAAGCCTGGATCCAGGCATGGAGCACAATGTCCGTCTGAGGGAGGGCTCCCTGGAGGCTCTTCTTTGGAACTGCTGCATGGCCTACTTTATTCCAAACCCAAGACAAATGTGCAGTCTCCCTAGGTGTGGCCATGGCTACAGACCCCAGAGTTTGTGCCCCAACATACATGGGTCTGGCTACTTCCTTTATTAATAAATCCCATATCATGAGAGGCACTGGTGCTATAGGTTAAGCCATTTTCAAGGGAATTAGTATCCTCATCCCACACAAGGAAGGTCCTACTCTCAGAAGACAAGTGATTTATGGTAATTTCTGATACCAACCTATTGCTATGAAAGTGCCTGGGGAATGGACAACTTGTCCTGCCTATTAATTCACAAATGGGCATCATAAGCCACAGACATGTTTGCTCTGAAGCAACGTATACAACCCCAGCCTCAAAACCATGGTTACAGTGTGCTTGACTGGCTCACGTTTCCTCTCTGAGGCTGCAACAGAGCATCTCATGCTGCATCATGAGACTGGATACCAGGGTCCTTCCCTCCATTCTATTAGGATCCACCACAGGAATTATCCTGAGGGTGAGGGAAAAGGGTACCTCTGTGTTATTTCTTTAGTTCTCTGAAATCCCACAAGTTAGATACAGCATTTCCTACACATTACAAATGAGAAAATCAAAGTTCAGAGAGACTAAGTGACTTGCCTCAGATCACAGTAGCAGGACCAAATACCAGGACTAAGACTTAAATCCAGATTTCCTATTCCACTTTATACTCCAGTGGTTTATTAAAGGGCTTAAAAAGGGGGCTCCATTTCTTGATTATTCCACACAATAAACCAAGGCATATATGCCAAGCCCTATCTTTTAAATTCTTTTTTTCAGCTCTCTATATAATAATATCCTCTGCACTTTAATAGGCACTTAGATGAGTGACAAAATGAAAGAGAGCTCTTACTGAAAATCGACTTTCAGTTTCCATTCTTTTTGCAAATTTTTGCAGAGAGCATCGCTTATATACAGAACGCTTTGGCGATTACAATGCCATGATACATAGTTCCTCTACTCATCAAACCTGCAATAGGGCTGGGAAGATAAGACATGGACCCAAATAATTATCATACCAATCAGATATGGTTTGGGCCCCAAGAGAATGGTGCCTTGTAGGGTACTGAGAGGTCCAAGGGGTGAGACATCACTTCTGTTTGACATAATCAAGGAAGGATTCCTGGAGGGATGACTTTAAAGCTGAGCCTTAACTGTCACACAGAATTTTCATAGAGATTGAGGAGTTTCACTTTAAAAAACATCCAGTTAAACACTATATTCAGATTTTTACCCCACCCCCAAAATTTTGATATAAATAATAATAATAGTATTTCCAATATCATTCTGCAACATGTCCCTTGACAAGGAACATCTCCCAAGAGAGAAAAAGTACCAGTAGCCAGAGAAATAGAACCAAGCAGCCCAGTTCATCTGACCCTATCCTAAGCCCATGCAAAAATGGGTGACAGACTTCCCCACATATTGTACCATCCTCTCTTCCCTCACTGTCTGGTGCCTGCCTGCCTACAGCAGCCAGTAAAAAGCTTGGAACTGCTGTGGAGGGCTGTGAAATCAGTAGGGCACTCATTTCTTAAGACAGAACAAGAAAGGCCTTGTACAAACAGTTGATTCCAGGACCATTTCCCCCAAAGACCAAGGTTTTTCTCCCATCTTCTACTATGATTTTGCAACTCTAATTCTTTCTCTTTCATTGATCTCCTGCATCTGTCTTGTACTTTTTAAAAAAGCTTTTATTTAAGTAATCTCTACACCCTACGTGGGGGCTCAAACTCACAACCCTGAGATCAAGAGTCACATGCTCTTCCAACTGGGCCAGCCAGGTGCCCCTCCTGTATCTGTCTTTAACAGAGCAGATGACCATTTAATCCAGAAAACCAGTTTGCTACCCTGGGGAAAACTGAGGGCACCAACCAAGCATGGGATGTGTCTGGTTTGTACTTAGTTCTCCCTAAGAAAGACCTTGTCCTTTCTCCATTCAATCTAATTATTTCATACCTAAGTCACTGAACTACAGCTCGAACAGCACCCTTTCAGGGAAACCATTTCCCCTCTACACACCTATATCTAGGTCAGGTTTCCCTATTACATAGTCTCATTTGAGGTCTCTTTCCTGCTTTGTAGTTATATGTTAGTATGTATCTCCTACACCAAATCTTAATCTCCATGAAGGCAAGTCCTGCCTAAAATTATCATCATGTCGGACACATGGAAGGTACTCTACAAATAATTGTGGACCAAACCACTGAGTGGCAGCCTGACACAGTGGTAAATGGAGTCAGACAGACCTTGGTTGGAATATCAGCTTCAACACTTCCTAGTCAGACAATTAATTATACCTCACATGTCTCAGCTTTCCCTTCTGCAAAATGAGGGTAACAACACATATTTCACACAATTATTACGAGAAAAAAAATATAAGAGCATCTAGTCAGAACTCTGCTCCCAGTAATATTAGTTTCTTCACCTGCTTTATCAACTGAACTAGATCACCATGGCTCCCAGGGTACCTCTGACCTTGACCCTCAGGCCACACATTTTTTTTTCATAAACCCCAAAGCCCACCCTAGAGTTAAAGATTACAAAATGCTCTCTGGGGCTATCTGAAGCTGAGTCAAGAGGTTCCATTCCTCCTCTGTGTCTGTCAGGATTCTAAGCTGGCATTTAGAAACCAACTCTTGTTCATTTAAGCAGAAAAGTAGTTTATGGAAAGCATGGAAACTCAGAGTTCCTAGGAGAGTGAGAAACCAGGCCCAGAGGCTGTCTACCAAGAACAACACCCCAAATTAGGCCACAAGGCTGGTCCAGTGAGGCACTGCTGACATCACTACTGTTCACAGACCTTGTAACAGGTACTATGTGCATAGCCAGCACTGGACACCAGATGCTGGCTCTGGAACCACAGTTCCTGTTGCCTCTAGAAACTAAATATAGTGTCACTGCTGTCCCACCCTCACCAGAATGGGATCCACCAGGTGCCTGTTTTTACTCTGAGTCAAAGTCTTAAGAAAGGTACTTCTGATTGGTGGAGCCTGGGTTAACCTGCCCAGAACCTAGCTGCAAAAGTAGGCTGAGAAAACATGAGTCTGCTGTGTTCAGCTTCTCTATGAGAGAAGGCTCTGCCTTATCGGGTAGGGAATTTCCCTCTGAAGTAGAGGGGCTTAGTCACTGTGATCCCAAAGGAATGATAATTGCCTGGAATATGCCCAGGCAAATTCCTGTCTCCTGGGTTTCTCCACACCATACCCTTGCTAGCCTTGTGGACTGAGCCCCCTAACTAACTGCTCCCCACATACAAGCATTTTCTAGGTGACTCCTTCCTGTCTCATATTCCTGTTGATCTAAAATATTTCTAAACTACTATATAAATATGAAATTGTTTTCATTCTCTAAATTTCACATTTACATAATATTTTAGGGAAGATTTCTTTCTCTCATGTGGTCACCTGTGTCAATGTCTAAAACAGCCAATCTTGGTGAACATAATGCTCTTAATATGGCCCTCAAAAAAAGTATTCTTTGGAGGCACCTGGGTGGCTCAGCTGGTTAAGCATCTGACTTTGGCTCAGGTCATGATCTCGGGGTTCTAGGATCGAGCCACCACGACAGGCTCCCCACTCAGCGGGGAGTCTGCTTGTTCCTCTCCCTCTGCCCCTCCCCCTGCACGTGCTCTCTCTGTCTGTCTCTCTGTGTGTTTGTCTCTCTCAAATAAATAAATAAAATCTTTTAAAAAAGTTTTCTTTGGTCAAACAAATTTGAGAAAAATTCCCCTATGAGAGGCACAATGCATATTAGCCAACCAAAGGCTCTGAGAAGTCAATGAAATAAAGAAACTTGAATTTTTCAACCCAACAACCCCTGAAGTTTATCTAACTACAAATCACCACCAGATTTTTATAATTCTCTTCATATACCAACATCTTGTCACAACTAAAATATGTTACAATAGAGATTCCACAAGATCTACTCCCAAGATTTTTTCATACCCCCTTCTTCTTGTCTCCTGCATCCCTAAATAAAATTATCCCAAAGCAAATGAATCTCAACTGGGCTTAGACAGGGGAACAAGGACAATGGGGGAGGCATAACACAAGATCCTTGCTATTCAAAGTGTGGCCCATCACCCAGGAGCTTGGAAAATGAAGGATCTCAAGCCCTATCCCTAGTTTTCTGGTTTTCAGAAAACCGAAATCTATATTCTACCAAGTTCCCCAAGTGATTCCTACACACAATAAAGTTTGACCCACACTGGCATAGATAATTTCTATGCCTACAAACTACAACTCCCTATAATGAACACTTAAGGAATTCAATTCACACCCAAATTCCCTTTACCAGATAAATGTGTCTATACTCCCAGGGGACTTGGTCCCTTTCCCCTTAGGATTTTACAGAGCTCAGCATTTTTTCACAGGGAGGGCCTGTGGGATTCTGGAACTTTAAGGAAACCTTAGCATTTTGTGGTTTGGCCACAGAGAAGCTGAGCTGACTTCTATGATCTTCTTTAAAACATCCTGTGGGAGCCCCTGACCCCCTGCAGTGAAGGATGTGCTGTCCATACCACTGTCTCCTTGTACACCCAAGAGATACTACTAAAACTGGTTAGCCAGGATGCCGCTAAAAGAAGTTACTCAAATCAGAGAGCTAAAAGCTATCAGTAGCTTTATGTTAACTGTGACTTTGGAAAGCCCCTAGGTAACCTAAGGATAGGAGCTGGATGCCAGGAGAACCAATCTCGTGATTAGGGGGTTAGAACTTTCAGCTCTCTTCCCCCGCCCCGACATACATACTCAATTCCCCAGGGCTCCAGGGAGGGAAAGGGGACTGGAGGTTGAATCAATCTCCCAAGGACCAATGATTTAATCAACCATGCCTCTGTAATGAAGCCTCCATAAAAACCCCAAAAGACATTGTTCAGAGAGTTTCTGGGTTGGCTAACGGGTGGCAATATGGGATGAGTGGCCCTCAGAGAAGGCACAGAAATCCTGTGCCATTTCCACATTCCTTGACCTATGCATCTCTTCCATCTAGCTGTTTCTCTGAGTTCTGTGGGCCACTCTAACAAATTACCTGAACCCAAGGCAGGGTCATTGCAATCTCCAATCTATAGCCCATTAGAAGCACAGGTGATAACCTAGGACTGTGACTCGTGTCTGAAAGTGGGGAGTGAGGGGCAGCCGTGCAGGACTGACCCCTTAATCTGTGGGATCTGATGCTATCTCCAAGGAAAAAGTGTCAGAATTGAGTTGAATGGTAGAACACCCAGTCGGTGCCTAAGAATTGTTTGTGGTGTGAGAACCCAAAACACACACACACACACACACACACACACACACACGCATGCATGCATGCACACACAATGGAAATTGTAATTACTTTGAGGAGGAAAAAGGAAAATTATTTGTAAGTCAACGTTCCCTTACAGATAACAGAGATATGACCATCAGATAACCAGACTCTGATATGGGCACTGAGGTCGAAAAAGACCACAGGCCACTGACTGATGCTTGTTCCAGATCCAACTGTAGGCTCACTCACCAAAGGAACGTTATTGTTAATCATCACAGATATGAGTGTTTCCCAGATGAGATAACTTGTTCTGGGGACAGAGAGCACACACATTAGCAATACTAACAAGCTGAAGGTAATTGGTGTTTCTAAACAGCAAGTCATATGCTTAAATGTATTGACTGGCAAAAATGTGCAATAAAATCTTCTTCTGAAATATGCTATAAAAATCACTATAAATAGCCAACAAGTGATTCTTTAAATTCAGCAACAATTCTCAGTTTCCTAAAGTACTTTAAGGAAGCCCAATTTCTATATCCAGGTCTGAGGATGGGCCACCAAAGCATTTAATGTAGGTCCCAGAAAGAGGACCTACCCATAGCTGATCTCATAGAGCTACTCAAAGTGTGGCCCATGGACCAGAAAGTCTAACATCCCTAGGAGCTTGTTATAAATGCAGAATCTCAGGCCCCACCCCAGAGCTACAGAAACAGATCTGCATTTTAACAAGATTTGCAGAGGATCCAGGTGCTCAGTATAGTTTGAGAAGGGCTGTTTTAAAATACCAGAAATATAAAGGGTTATTGCTCTCTGGGGTAGTCAGGGGAAGACAGATTAATTTTGTCATAGCCATGAAACAACTATAAAGGGACAGTGCTTTTTTGTGGCATTACTCACCAAGGCAGGAAAATGACACCTTTGTTCAAAGATCACCTGACACACTCCTACTTGGATAAAGTAATGGTCCCAACTCAGGGGTGGACTCTTGAGGCAGGGACAATCAATTTACATGTCAATATACCCAAGGCCCCGACAAGAAGTCTACAATTGTGTTCAAGGGCTCACAAGTCCTGGGAGGTAAGCTTGTCTCGTTCTTCTTGTTATTTATGGCCACACTCATTAACTTTCAACCATAAACCATATCATAACCTAGATGTGTTGGAAAATGCAATGATAACAGAATGAAGCATGGGATGAAGGATGAGGAGGGAAGTAGAGCTGGTATTATACAATTTCTGTATGAATCATGCCATGACCAGTATGATGTGTGGAGTTTCAGGCCGGGGTGGAGATAGAGAAAAGTAGAGAGGGGCTAACAACAAAAACTGGTTTCTGATTTTTATTTAATAAATTCAAGTATGTTCATAAGGCCCTCTGACTTTCTGAAAATTTCTCACAAGTTGTGATTAGAATGTTTGATGAAATAGTTTAAACTGAGCAAAAATATATCTATACCGGAACACTTTTTTTCATATTTTTAAAATATACCCAAGGTTTGTGTATAACACATAAAAATAGGCATATTTATTTATGTGACAGCATACTAACTCAATGTATGTCACCCACAGCCCACCTCCAACAGTGGTTGGAGTTTTGTCCTGCCTCTCTGAAAACAGCCAGAAAATTTACAATAGTCAACTGCATTAACATCATTCTACTTCCAAACCCGACAATAAGAAAGATAACTAAACTTCACAGAAAACTGGGAAAGAACTGAAAATTCCCTTTTAAAAAGGCTGATGGTGGTTTTTTACTTTTTGAGGAGTTCATTTACATGGGGAAAAGGACTTTAAGGTTTAAGATTGTCAATCAGTGGTACTTATCCAAATTTTATCTTCCATATGTACTCAGGTATCTTTCACTTCAAAATTCTGTCCCAAAATGTCCAGAAGAAAATTTAATTCTCGGGCGCCTGGGTGGCTCAGATGGTTAAGCGTCTGCCTTTGGCTCAGGTCATGATCCCAGGGTCCTGGGATCGAGTCCCGCATCGGGCTCCCTGCTCCTTGGGAGCCTGCTTCTCCCTCTGCCTCTCTGTCTCTGTCTCTGTCTCTCATGAATAAATAAATAAAATCTTAAAAAAAAAAAAGAAAGAAAATGTAATTCTCCAATTCTGCCTCATCCCCAAAGGAAAAACCAGGCTCCTAGGGCAGCAGCCCTGAAAGGCTCCTGACAATAAAAGGAACTGAACAATGTACAATAACATGTACCATTTGTATGGCCTTTCCCCTTTATAAAGCTCTTTCAACATGCATCATCTCAATATTCTGAAGAGGTATGAATTGTATTTAATTAAAGACTGGGTGATAGAAGTGGAAAGAAAGTTATTTTGAGGTTGTTCACATATCTTCGCCCCTCTTATCAAGCTTTCAGAGCTCTATTCTAAAAGGTTAGGGGGTGGTAGGAGGCAATTATGTCTCTTCTCTAGCAGCTGCCAGAGATTACTGCCATCAGAGTAATTATCACCAAATAATTGTCCCCTTTCTTCCCTGATGACAGGGCAGAAAGGGAATAGAGACTCATCTGAAATAGATTTTGTACTTGGCTGAATACAAGTTGGATAGCTCAGGTCAATGGGCACCCACCCATCAGCATGATGCCTGCTGACCTCAGAGAAATATTAAAAACATCTTATACAAAAGAGGAAAGCATCAAATGTCACCTGTTTGAGGTTAACCAGATTTCTTGAAGCTGAGCAACTACAGTTTCAGACTAGAATAAGTGCTTATTTTAGCCTAAAATAAATTCTCTTCTGATGAGGATGTTTTCAGAAGGTGGAAACAAGAGGAGCATTTTCTGGATCCCTGAACTTTGACACAAGTACTTGGTTTATCTCTGTAGTGGCAGTTGTGAAAAAGACAGTGCTAACAACTTCCTACCCCCCTCCTCTCTGCCTTTATGACATTCACAGGGTAGTTATTAAAATCATTTACTTGGCTGGTCTCTGGAGCAGTCACAAAGTCCAAGTTCTCCAAGGGAGTCCTCAAAGTTGTCATAGGACTGAAGATAAGACGAATGAAGAATACTACAAATTCAGTAGTGTCACTTTCAGGCTGTCTACCCAGAAATGCCCTAGACAGCTAAGAAATGAAATGTTCCATACAAACAAATATTTATGGGCCATTCCATGCAGGTTAGTGGGCAGGAACAAAGTAGAATAGATTATCAGAATCTTTACAGTCTGCTAATGTGAAGGTGGGTAGGTGGCCATTTCCTTATCTTCTCACATTGAAAGCCTTTAATTTCACCCGATAAATCTGCATTATTGCTTGATGTGTACCAGACATTGTGCTAGGGGATATGGGGGCAGGGAGGCACCTGAGGTAACCAAGACAAGCTCTCTACTGTCAATGGATTCACAGTGCAACTCATTCTTTTCTAAAGGAGGGAAAATTGCAACAAGACTTCTGAATTAGAAGAGTCACAGGATCAGTGTTTGAGATTTGGTTTTATATCTTGCTAGCTATGGACGTTGGGCAATTGACTTTTTCATGCCTCAGTTTCTTCTCCTATAAACTGAGAATAATAATACCCTGACAATCTACCTCACAGGATTGTTGTAAAGACCAAATGAAATTAAGTATGCAAATCTCTTTATAAATTGCAAAGAATTATGCAAATATGAGCATTATTAAAATAGTGGGTCACAGTGAAAGAGCTATTAGAATCCTAAAAACAATGGTACCTGCTACATAAACTATAACCCTACCATGCAACTCTCATTTTCTAAATCCCCTAAAAATCAGCACATGAGAAAGGCAAGTCTGCTTTCCTTCAAAGACAAGAATGTCTTATAGACATTTGTGTGGCCCTAGTGCCAAGAGCACAGGAGGTGCTCAAAAAATGTTGAAAAGACGGAATTGCTATTGATATGTGGCTCCACAGTCAGATTAAAGAAAAGGAAATCAAAAGAGCTCCCATGGCTGCTGCCAGTAGGTAAACTGGGCTCAAGAACCATACATCTTCATGGTCCCAACTGCTCTTCTTATTTAATCATGCAAATATGTCAGTAGTAATAGTTTACCACAGACTAAGTCATGAAAGATTCCTCTCCTCCTCCCTCACCACCACAAGACTTCTTGCTAGGAACTTTGATTGTTGCTTAAGTTTTACCTAGACCATAAAATCATAGTAGGTAGCTTACAGACAATGTTTAAGAAAACTATGGAACCAAGAATTTTTCAATAATTGGAAGTCAACTTCAAAGGTATGAAGCCTGAGTAGGAAGAGGATTCAGTGTCAGAGTCTAGCTGTGTAGGACCTAGCAAAAGGCCTGAAACACATCAAATGGTGGGGCACTGATTTTTGAAGAGGATAATGATAAGTGGAATTGTAGTGAACATGCTTCCACTTTCGATCCTTGGACAAATAGCTTAAATCTTTTCATCTACATTTTCCAAATCTGTAGTATATACCACCTTTCTCAATACACCAAAAACATAACAACAAACATCCATTACAAAAGTGGAGTGAGGGGTTAAAAAAGATCATTTAGGCTGATACTGGAATTGACCAGGAGGAAGGGTAGGTTTCTGACCTGGAGAAACAGTATAAGAACCTGACTGGTGATAGTAGGAAGCTGGCCCACAATGAAATTTCCTGTGTGTAACTGTGAGACATATACCTGTAATCAAGGGATTGAGCTCAGGATAGACCAAGTGTTCCTTATAAGAAATGTTCCTACACTACTACCACCAACAGAGAAACCCAGTTACATGTGTGAAAGGATCAACCAAGAACCCCTTTTTCTAGGCCTGCCATCTTGCACTAAAATTGATGACACTGTCTGAGCAGGACTCTCCAAGTGCAGAAAACTGGGGTATCAGAGTGGATCAGGTAAAACACTTGGCTCACATACGCTCCTTACTCTCCTTACTCAAGCACAGCTTTTACTTTTCCCCTCTGCCATTCTCCACAGGACAGAATATTGGGAAATTGCTTTAAAAGGGGAAAATTATCAAAAAGGGGAGGATTATCTTGAAACTAAACATATTCATTTAGACTTGAACCAAGGTAGTTGTTTGGGGGGGAAGCAGGAAAAGAAACAGCTTAAGAGAACGGAAAGGAAAATAGAAATAGAAATAAAGTCAGACCCCAAATAGTTTTAATCAAAAGAATTTACAGAAAGGTTCTCACATCTTCATCTCTATGGAGGCCAAGACAACCAAATGTGCTGAATTCGAGCTCTGTCCTATAGAATATGTCCATATAGGCAAGGCCCTCTTGGCCAGCTCCTGAATCCAGCCTCTCCAAACCCAATCATCTCACCTTAAATGACAGAATTCCAGGAGCTATTTCAAATGGTTTGGCACAGACCTTGTTTTACAGGTAAGGAAAGAGGTGAATGGTGAAATGACTTGCTCAAGGTCTCAGTGCTGGTGAGTTAGCCCTGAGATCTTCCAATACCTTCCACCTACTCCTACAGGCAAAAATCAGTGGACAATGTTTTGTTTTTTTTTATTTTTGTCTCCTGAGGGAGCTGGCTTCATTTTCAAAAGAGACTTCTCCAAGCTGTCAAACCCAGGAAAGGGATTTGCCATTATTTTTCAAATCTCTACATCAACAGTGCCTCTGTTACAGCACCTAACAGAATACCCTAAAATTTGTCCCAGAAATGGATCTCATAACCAAATAAAACCCATCCAGAAAGGGACATGTGTGCACACAGCAGATCCCCTCCATCTGACTTCTCTCCTCTCTTTATCACAGGACCCTTGGCTCTGGGAGACTCTCTCTCTCTCTCTCTCACACACACACACAAACACACACACATACACACACACACACAGGACTAAGGATGTGCTTAGACTTTGTGTTGACAGATAAGTAGAAAAGCACTAGTTTCATCTAGTGTTTTGCACTACGTTTCAGTTGTGACAAGTAACACACACGTGCGTGTGCGCACGCACACACACACACACACACACACACACACTTCAAATAAGAAATGAATATAAAGCAGCTAAAACCAGACAAGTTCTAGATCACTGGGGCTTAAGACTCAAACCTAAGATTGTGTTCATTATTGGCTACACTGGCGTGGGGTCCCAAGCTCCTCTCCTACTCTCTGCCCCCCACCTCTCTTGGATCCTGCCCAGATATGGCCTAATTGCCCCCAACCAATGCAGGCTTTAGACCCTACTGTGCCAGGTGATCGATGCCTCTTCCTCATCCCTCTCCTGAAGTTTGAAGTTTTCTGTGGCTGTGAATTTGGAAGCCCTTTCCTCCATGACATCACATACCCCCTCTGGTCATTTGGTCTCTCTGAAACATGGGCTGTTTCTAGTCCTCAATGAATTCCTTCACCTGTGGGTCAAAGCTTGCATTTCTACTTTTCTACTTTGAGCCTTTCTACAAGACATTAGCTCCATTTCCTAGCCAGAAGTGGGATTTCACTCTCTCCCAATTCAAAAGCTCCACAGAGCCTCAGGTTCACCTACAAAATCCTGTTTCATTTCTTATGCACCTCTCCAGGTTATTCATTTGAGAGCAGAGGGGACAGGTTTTGTTTACTGACCTCTTTCTCACTGATGGCCTAGTCATCATTGCCTACACTTTTAACATTTCAGAGACTTTGTTTGTGTTCCCCTATAGCACTTCTCTAAGGGAAGGATTTAGGTGAAGTAGTTTGTTTGACTATTGATCCCAAGAAAGCATAGAGAGGGAATGTAAAAGAGAAAAGAGAGGAAAACCAATAAAGGTTGTGTTAAGAAACTGTGGTTACCTCCAAATAGCCAAAGCAATCTTGGGAAAAAAGAGCTAAACTGGAAGAATCATGTGCCCTGATTTTAAACTATATTACAAAGCTACAGTAATTAAAATGGTATGGTATTGACATAAAAACAGACACAAAGATCAATGGAACAGGATAGAGAGCCCAGAAAAAAACCCACATGTATATGGTCAATTTATGACAAAGGAGCCAAGAATACACAATGATGAAAAGTGTCTCTTCAATAAATGGTGCTGGGAAAACTGGACAGTAATATGCAAAAGAATGAAACTGGATCAGTATCTTATACCATATACATAAATTAACTCAAAAATGGATTAAAGACTTGAACATAAGACTGAAACCATAGGGATGCCTGGGTGGCTCAGTCAGTTAAGCATCTGCCTTAGGCTCAGGTCATGATCCCAGGATCCTGGGACCTAGTTCCCCATCAGGCTCCTTGCTTGGTGGGGAGCCTGCTTCTCCCTCTGCCTGCCACTCCCCCTGCTTGTGCTCTCTCTCTCTCTCTCTCTCTCTCACACACACACACACACACACACACACAAATAAATAAAAATCTTTAAAAAAAAAGACTGAAACCATAAATCTCCTGGAAGAAAATAAAGGCAGTAAGCCCTTTTACATCCCGGCAATGATATTTTGGATCTGACACCAAAGGCACAAACGACACAAGTAAAAATAAACAAGTGGGACTACATCAGACTAAAATGCTTCTACACAACAAAGGAAACCATCAACAAAATAAAAAAAGCAGCTTACTGAATGGAAGAAAATATTTGCAAATCACTTTTCTGATAAGGAGTTAATATCTAAGATAGATGAACTCTTATAACTCAACAGCAAAAAAAAAAAAAAAATCTGGTAAAAAAGTGGGCATAGTATATAAAAAGACATTTTTCCAAAAAAAGACATGCAGATGGCCAACAGGTACATGAAAAATGCTCAACATCATTAATCATCAGGGAAATGCAAATCAAAACCACAATGAGATACCACCTCACACCTGTTAGAATGGCTATTCTCAAAAAGATAAGACATAAATGTTGGCAAGGTTGTGGAGAAAAGGGAATCCCCAGTGCACTGTTGGTGGAAATGTAAATTGGTGCAGCCATTATGGAAAACAGTACAGTTTCCTTTAAAAAAATCAAAAACTGAACTATTACATGATATTAATTCCAAAAAAATGAAAACACCAACTCAAAAATGTATATGCACCTCCAAGTTCACTGCAGCATTATTTATAATAGCCAAGATATGGAAACAATTTAAGTGTCCATAGATGGATGAATGGATAAAGAAACTGGTATATATACAGTGAAATATTATTTGGCCCTAAAGAAGAATGAAATCCTGCCATTTGCATCTACATGGATGGTCCTTAAGTGTACTATGCTAAGTGAGATAAATCAGACAGAGAAAAACAAAAACCATACAATCTCACTTGTATGTGTGATCTAAAACCAAAACAAAAATCCAAGCTCATACATACAGGGAAGAGATTGGTGGTTGTCAGAGGCAAGAGGTCAGTCAATAAGCAAAATGAGTGAAGGGAGTCAAATACAAACTTCCAATTATAAAATAAGTAACTCATGGGGATATAATGTACAGCATGGCAACTATAGTTAATAATACTGTATTGCATATTTGAGAGTTTGCTAAGAGAATACATCTTAAAAGTTCTCATCACAAGAAAAAAGAAATTCTGTAATTCTGTATGGTGACAGATGTTAACTAGACTTACTGTGGTGATCATTTCACAATATATACAAATATCACATCATTATGTTGTATACCTGAAATGAATATAATGTTGTATGTCCATTATATATCAATTAAAAGAAAAAAAAAAAGAAGCTGCGGGTAACTAGAATTTACTGCTGTAGGAACCCTCTAGGAGACTGTGTAGAACATTCCTCAGAGTGAGGGCATGGATGCTGGGTTATTTGTCTAGCCAGTCCCTCCTTGGCCAAAGGTTACTCCCCCGGTAATAACTCCCTGGCGCTTGAAGCCTAACCTGGGTGCCTTTAAGCTCATGTGTATGACCAGAGAATGCCCTCAGACACAGAGAAGCAAGAGGTTGTCAGTTTGTGCCCAGCTATCTACAGTTGAACCCTGAGGCGACTTTTACAAAGATGGTTGTTGCTGTCACTCAGAGCCCCAGTTTGTGTGAATTCAATCTAATTTAACATGTATTGAATGATTATAATATACAATGTGCTACACTAAACTCAGGTAAATAAAGACTAAATAAGACATAGTTCTCCCCCCCTGTGGAACTCTAAATCTGATGTAGGAGACAACCAGAAATAAAAGTGACAGTAGAATAAAGTAGACTATGGTAAGTGCTGTATTAAAGCCACATGATATAAGAGCTAGAGGAAGATGAGATTAATTTTAACTAGAGGGAAAAGGCTATCAGAGCAGTTTTCCACAGCCAAAATATTTTAAACATATGCTAAATCGACAAACATCCAATTCCCACCAAAAGCAAGTGAAGAAACATTCTTTCACAGAGCCTCAAAGCCAGAAAATTAGGCCCATTTTATCTCAACTCATAGAAGGAAATGAGTCACATATTTCAGTATCACCCAGTCTTCTAGATGTAACATTTAAAATCAAATCACAAGAGCAAGAAACTCCTTCTGCTCCATATTTAATTATGCACTTTAAGTCTATTCTCAAATGAGTTTTTTCTTTTTTTGAATTATTTCTTTTTTAAAATTCTTTATTTGAATTCAATTTAGTTAACATATAGTGTATTGCTAGTTTCAGGGATAGAATTTAGTGATTCATCAGTTGCATATAACACCCAGTGCTCTTTCCATCAAGTGCCCTCCTTAATGTCCATCACCCAATTATCCCTTCCCCCCCCACCTCCCCTCCAGCAACCCTTAGTTTGTTTCCTAGAGTTCAGTGCCTTTTATGGTTTGCTTCCCTCTCTACTTTCATCTTGTTTTATTTTTCCTTCCCTTCCCCTATATCCATCTGTTTTGTTTCTTAAATTCCACATATGAGTGAAATCATATGGTGTTTGTCTTTCTCTGATTGACTTATTTTGCTGAGCCTAATACCCTCTAGTTCCAACCATGTAGTTGCAAATGGTAAGGGTTTTTTATGGCTGAGTAATATTCCATTGTGTGTGTGTGTGTGTGTGTGTGTGTGTGTGTGTGTCTATATATATGTATATGTATAGACATACACACCACATCCTCTTTATCCATGCGTCTGTCGATGGACACCTGGGTGCTTTCCATAGTTTGTCTACTGTGGGCACTGCTGCTATAAACATTGGGGAGCATGTGCCCCTTCGAATCACTATGTTTGTATCCCTTGGATAAATACCTAGTGATGCAATTGCTGGGTCATAGGGTAGCTCTATTTTTTTTTAATTTTTATTGTTATGTTAATCACCATACACTACATCATTAGCTTTTGATGTAGTGTTCCATGATTCATTGTTTGTGCATAACACCCAGCGCTCCACGCAGAACGTGCCCTCTTTAATACCCATCACCAGGCTAACCCATCCCCCCTCCCCCCTCCCCTCTAGAACCCTCATTTTGTTTTTCAGAGTCCATCATCTCTCATGGTTCGTCTCCAGCTCTATTTTTAACTTTTTGAGGAACTTCCATACTGTTTTCCAAAGTGGCTACTCAAATGAGTTATTAAGTGTTTGTGAGGCTCCCAAACTCAACCAGTATGCCCTTCTCCTGTTTTACCCGCAAGAGGCAATTACTTTCCATGTCCCCACTTTTGATGGACAACTTTGGAATGAGGCTGAACTAGACCTCAGCAGTTTTCCAAACCCAGATGAAGAAAGTGGATGACTTCAGCATGAAAGACAAGGGCTTAGGCGAAGGAGTAGGGGTGGGGAGTAAAAGACAAATGGATGAGTCAGCCCACATTCATGGAAAGCTGGGATTTTATTGGGAGAATCTTAAGCTTTCGTTTTGTGGTTTTTGGGGAGCTTAACTCCCAGCTTCTAATTAAATGTATAAACTGTCATTATGAAGGTATTTCACAATTCCTTAGATCTGGAAGAGGTTCTTAAATGGGAGGAAAAAGGGGTGAAATGTGGAGAACGAATAGGAGGAGAGGTGAGCATCTTGGGCCTCAGGAAGCTGCCAGCTGTCTAGATGCCAGGGATTCCACACCCCAGTTCCAATACTGGAGTACTACAGATGGAGAGGAGTGGTAATGGAGGGGTGGGGTGGGACCTTTTTTTCTTTTTGCCTAGGTCCTCTCTTCTGGCCACCTGGCTCTAAACTAAAGACTTGGATATGCAACTGGAGGTTTGGGGACAGAGCTAGAAGAAAAACTGTACCTCCAAATCACAACTCAAGTTCTAAGTGGTCACACCACTGCCACTGTCTCAGAAAGGAAATGCCAATGGACAACAACAGGGCAGAGTTGTGTGGATCTATGGGAAAATGGCAGACTTAAACTACCATCTCTTACTGTTACTCCTTCAGCTGTCAGCTGGGAACATTCAGGGGGATACTCCTTGGGCTTCTCTCCTTTAATCCCCTGCAGAGTGACTCAAGAGCATTATCATGGCCAAACCAGCCACAACCCAAGCATTCTACTGCCAAAAGGAAATTTTGCCAAATACCATCATGTAGTGTCCAAGGGTGCCGAGGTCCTGGGAAGTAATATGTATGTATTCTGGAGTGAGAAAGAATGCCATACATGGGAAATCCAAGTTAGAAAGAAATTTGGGGTCTTGAGCACTTCCCCAAGGTTGTTCTGTAACCTAGATGCCCACTGTTGCTTAACAACCACAACAGAATCAACCCTAGTAGAGACAAGTACTAGATCATTGGAGTTTGATTACCAAAACAGAAAAGTTCTAGATTACTGGAATTTAAGATCCAAACCTGGCCAGTCTCCTTTTCTGCATTCACAAAACATTTTGTGGTGAAGAGTAGGAATTAAAATGATAATATGTATGATATGTGAAGACCTCTAATGTGCCAGCCTCTTTAGAGTCATTACCTTGGATCACAACAAACTCTGAAAGATAAATATTATCATCTTCTATCTTACAGGTGGGCTCTAAAGATCAAGAATAAGGAACTTGTCCCAACTACAAAGCTAATAAATGGTAGAGCCAGCTCTGAAGCAAGCTCTGACGGACTGCAAAGCCTGTGCTCTTCCTACTCCCAACACACCATCTCTTCCCTGGCTTGGAACACACACTCCTAAATATCTGGACATTTATGTCTGAGAAGCAGAGGTGAGGCTGGTTGTCAGGCAGCCTGGCATCTCTTTCCACAGTCTGTCATGGGAATTTAGCTAAGGTATTTTGCCCCTTGGACCTCAGTTTTCTCATCTGTAAATAGTAAAGAAAATATTAACTACTTACTTCATAAGGTTGTTAAAAGGCCTAAATGATATATTGTTTGTAAAACACTTAGCATAACACTTAGGCATGTAGTCATGCTGGATAAATTTGTTTTTTTCAAGATACTTGATAAATGTTAGTGATTATTGTTTTTAGTGTCTGTATTCAAATGTCCCCCAAGAGGACTTTTATTTATTTTTTAACTTGGGTGCACAAAATTAAATGAATTATAATCTTTGGTGTATGGCACATTCTCATCATTAATCAATGCATGGCCCGCTTAATTAATTAATTAATGTATTTATTTTATACTAAATACTCACAAAACTACTCAACATGAGAACTATACCATTCACAGTAACTTATACATCTTATGTATACAAGGGATTTCACAGTTACACAATATGTATCCTCACAAACACCCCATACCATATTCTAAATACAACAGTATATTAAAAGTACTTGGTGTTCACTGAAGAGATGAAAGAATCAATACATGCAATATTTCTTCACTCATCTTTTGTACAATGTAACTAAGTATTAAGACAGAAATCTTTTAGTCTCATTTGGACTGAGGGACCAGACAAGTGACACCACACTCCAAAAGAAATGTGAGACTACAAAACGGTTTGCAAAGGCATTATCTACAAACCACTTTTTAAAAAGCATTAGCCCCCCCAAAAAATAAAAAATAAATAAAAGCATGAGCCCTTTACCACATTAAGACCACGCACTACTAAATTAAAAGGCGAATGGGCATTTCAGAGAGGAGGGTTTTGGGAGACAACTATGGGTAATGCCATTAGTCCCAGTCCTTCTCCGAGGGGGAGAGGTTGTGCATGCTTCTCCCTTAGCTGAAGTCAAGGGAAGGCGGCATAAATGGTCCACTCTAAGAGAATGATACATGTGGCCTGAATATAGAAGCCACAGCAGACTGGTGTCTCTTATGGCTGAGACATGTAAAAGGCAAGTACTAAGAAGGCTACTGTCACATGGAATAAAAGAGGGATGACTGCATCATGGCTGGATGGTGCTTGCAGACAGATTAGAAGAGCTTGACTGTCTCCTGGGGATCAGATATCAGTCACACAGGACATCTGGCCTGAGATTATCTTAGATCCTAAACAAGAGGACCGTCTGGTGGGACAAAGTGATGCCATAGGAAGGAGGGTCACCAGAGTCCCAAGGTGAGAAACTCTAAACTACCAGGAAGAGAAATGCATGAGCCACCGCCAGCATGCAGAGACTATCCCTGCAGAACTCACAAAGATCCTCCCAGAAGAGCTGGCTTTAACTACCAGCAGGTTCTGATACACTTCGCAGTGTTAGTTAAGTAAGAACTTTCCTACTTCTCTCTTCTCCTTCCCCTTGCTTCAGAACAGGAGCCAGAGGCAGCCTACAGAGTAGATGAGAAGGGATGAGAAACACAAAGGCAGCACCGTGGAGAAGTCAAGTGTCCCCATTCTCCACGGCAGGTCTGAGTTTGGGGTGGGGTGGCAGTGACAGGGAAAAACTTTAACTTTGAAGGAAAGGTACATTTTTCATTATTACACTGAATTAGGCACAATGATTTTTAAACGCAGACTGATTTTCTGACTACGAGGGACCATAACACTTGTATGAGAGGGTCCAGCCTCCGAATGGGCTTAAAGAAACAGTGGGAGGAAATGAAATTAGCTGTGTTCTGTGTAAACTCTGTGAGTCTCACTTGCTGAGAGTAATAGTTAGAGTCGAAAGGGTTCAACTGAGATTCCCTAAGACACATCCTGAGCTCCAACAAAAATTCTCATATCCAGAATGGGACCAGGAGTCCTACTTTGGATCTCTTCGTCTCCATCCATAGTCTCCATCCAGGGCAATCAGAGATTTGATTTGTGCCCCCAAAATGTTGGAAGACCCTCTAAATTTTCCTCATTGTGGTCAGCTCTGAGAAGCTCATTAGCCACTAAAAACCAGCGGCTATCCTGCCTCCCTGCCAAGCTGATGGCGTGATGAAAACAAGCGGCCAGTTCCCTTAGATATCTTACCACCTCCCTGAAATGCCAGGAATCACCAGAGCACTAGTCCTCCTACTTTGGAGATGCTCCCCATATTCTGTCACCTCTATGGTTTGAGGAAACCTTCACCCACTGTCACGCTTCCGAGCACATTTGCCTATTCCTCCCCCTTCCAGAACTCTCTCGCTGATCTCCCCTCTGTGACTACTTAGGGACAAACCCGTCCCCTTGCTCCAGGTTCGGCCCTTGGAGGAATAAGGTGTGTAGCGAATTCTCCTCTACCCAGATCTATGTGCTCATCCTCAGCTCTGCATGCTTCACTCCTAAATGCCCTCATTTGCAGTCTTCTCAAAAGACCTACTTTGAGCTGTGTGTCACTTAGCCTGGAAACAGCCAGAGCCAGAAGTGGCTGGGGGGAGGTTTACATTTCCACCACCCAGCTACGCATGGCTAATGACTGCCTGGTACAAGAGGGTGAAGGCCCAGCTCTCTTGCCTCAAACTAGGACAAACTCTGCAGTTTAGACGTCAGGGCTCCTCTTGGCATCAGGCTAAGGATGGGACCTAACCCAAAGTCACACACTTGCTTGGGTTTTTTCCTCTCAGCTGCCCTGCTTCCTATATACTCCTTTCCTAATTTCTCCTCAGTACATTTTATTACTAAACCATTTGTACTTCAATCCTCTTCTCAGGGTCTACTTCCACAACTGACCTAAGAGGCTAGACTGACACACCTATTAACTTTACACTGCAAACAAACTGATCCCTAAACAACACTGGAAGAGGGCAAAAAAGTAGGTCCCAGGTAGGAGAAGCTTGGAGTACCATTTTACCCGAAAGCACCCCCAAACTCAAACAGCAAACCTCTTAAGTCAGAATGACTTCTTTACAGTGCCTAAACTCAAAGACATTAGTCACAAATGTTTATTCAAATTTGTTTTGACTCTCCCTCTTTGTTTTTAAATCTATTTTCACTGCCAATCTTTCCTTTGGACCTGAGGAGACTGAATAAACATTCCACTTAAAAGCATGCATTTTAATGCAGAATACCCTATTCAAAGTTACGAAACCATACAGATAAGGGTCAAGTTAAGCCTAAAATGGAACTCTTAGTGAAATTCAATACTGGTTTCTTTATATAGAATGGTGCAAAGCTAAATTGTTTGAAGTGGATGATAGAGTAATGTCAACAGAAAAATCAATGGAGGAACACTGTGCACCCACTTAAAGGACATTAACCCATAAAAAGACCTATACAGCAAAACTCATAGTCCTAAAACAAAAGAGGAAAAGGCAGCTTCTTAGAAATCTGCAAGTAGAGGGCTCTGACTCCTGGGTGGGCCTCACCACTTTGGATGCCCCTGCTACTTCTTGATGCCCCACTTAAAGAACACTGATGGGTCACAAAGACCTCAATAGGCCCCTCCTTGACCATCTGGACAAGTCAGCCATGACTGTCTTCTGACTGTGCACAATGGCAGTATGACCCTCACCACTCCAAGCAACTTTATAGGAAGAAGAGAGTCAATTAGAAAAAATGATGACCATACCCCATAGCTCACCATTGCCCTGACTTTTTCTCCCAAGTTGCTCACTACTAACAGCAAATACCCAAATTTAATTTTTTTGTCACCCCTTCCCTGCACCGTCTGAGTTAAAAGTAGTGGTGGGGCAAGTGTTGATGAAGACTTCAGATCTAAGAGTTGAAACCATAAGAAAATGTTTTTTAAATATATTTTCATCTATTGGGAAAAACATCAATAGAAGAACATTCATTGGAAGGCAAAACAGCTCAGTTAAAAGATTAGGTACTAGAGACAGAGAGCCCCTTCAAGTTCAACACCAATACATACCAGCTATGCATCCCTGAGTGAAGTTCTTCAACTATATCTGCCTATTTCCTCATTTGTCAAATTAGGAGAATGACAAGAAGAGTACCTACCTCTTTTTGTGAGCATTAAAAGAGTTCTTGAGCATTAAAGGGGTTAATTCTTGAAAATTACTTAGACAAGTACCTAACACATGGTAAATACTCAGCAAATATACCCTGTCAGCATTGTTGCAATTGCGGCTGTTATTTATAATCATCACCATCTTCACTGTCAATGGCATCAGCCAACACTTTCCTGACAAAACTTGAAGCAATGCCTATCAACTGAAGATCAACAACATCTACCCTACCCTCTACTTCCCCAATATGTGACTAAATCTCACAAATTTTCTCTACATGTGTCTTTGTCTAAAAGTCTATTCTGTAAAACTCTGAAGCCAAGTATCTCCTATACGCCATACTATGCAATTCCTCTGACACCTCAGAAATTCAAGAGATTCAGGATAAGAAGACTATTTGTATTGGCTATTGAACACACAGTAAGAATAGCATCGGTCAAATAAATCATTTCAGCGCTTCTCTCCCTATATAGAGACTCGCTGCTACTACTTCTTAGGTTTAAACAAAGCCAAAAAGTGAGTACTTGTAACTTTTTTCCCTCCTGTTGTTCCACCAAGCTAAGGTTATTTTATGCCAAATGACATAAGAAAAATGTGTCTCTCTTCTTCCATCCCCTGATTTCTTCAGTCAATCAAACATGCAGCCTCAAGAGTATCAGTGATCTAATGCTAATTTTCAATACTGATCTAATACTCAAACTGGTTTAACACCCAGTAATACTAATACTGGTCTGATACTCAAACACTGAAGCAGCATAAACAACAACGTAAAACATCTGGTCAGGACAGGCTATATAACTTGCAGAGCTCAGTACAAAATAAAAATGTGGGGCACCCTCATTCAAAAATGAAGAATTTCAAGATATTGATAGCAGAGCATTAAACCAGGTGCTGGCTGCACAGGTTGCATGCTCCTGAGCCCAGCCCTGCTCCTGATCACAGAGCCATCACCACTACTATGACCATTCTGGCCCAATACTCCTAAACCTGCCTCCATCTCTTGCTACACTCCTGCTTGCTCAAGCCAAGAAAATAATTTTGGCATCATCCTCCACTAAAGTCTCACATGCCATTAAGTTCATCTTCGGTGTCCTGGTCATCTAAACCCCAGTCTTTTCAAAGTTCTGCTCAATGCACTTTAGATAGAGCATGGCAAGTGCAGAAGGGAGTACTCTTTCTGCTTATGTCAGGATATCAGAGGTGTAAGGTAAGAGAAGGATGTAGCAGAGGCATGGAATATGCTTATGGGTGAAGCTTTCAGGTCCCATCTCAAGGGACTCCCATCCTCCCAGTATTTTCCCTATTTATTGGCACTTCCCACTGCCCAGAAGATCTAGTTCTGCTGTGTATAGCTCTGAACAGTTAGGTGAATTGTGACTGTGGCTGCCATTTTGTTTTTACAAGCTTATTTGCCTTTGCCTACCACTGAGACCTCAAGATGTAAGGAAGAAAGATTAAGCTTAGATTCTTGATTCCTAATCTTAGCTCTCACCTCTGTGTGACCCAGAGCAATCACTTCTCCAAACTTCAATTTCCTCACCTGTAAAATGGGATAATGAGTACCTGCCCTACCTACCTCACACGATTACAGCAAGTCTCAAATAAGATACGGTATACAAAACCCTTGAAGTCAGACCTGTGCCACATTCACCATTTTTCATTCTTATCTCTCTAAGCATAGTACATGGTAAGTATTCAAAAAATGCTGGATGAATGAAGAAAAACCAAAAACCACTAACTATAACATCAACAAGTCAACTTGTGAGGGCAAAGCCCACATCCATTTTCTACCCCAATATCAAAGGTTACAGAGTACCTTCCAAAGAGTATAAGACTTTTCCACTAATAACACAAATAATGTTTCCTCTTTTCTTCCTTTGGGTTTCAGAATTGTAATACGAGTACACAGTCACTTCAAAATTCTTTCCCATTTGCACTCTCTCTAATTACATGGTATTATGAGCCAAAAGATAGACCATGAGATCCCGATGTTGCTACAACTTGCAAATGACGCAAATTATCGTTAGCAAACTGCTTCTGAAACTGAGAGCACTTCACCCAAAAAGATCCCAGGAGAAACCGCCCACTCTAATGACAGTAAAGGCTGAGTTTACAGTTTAAGGAACACATCACGACCAACCTGTAGATGTTTTAAAAGCACTCATTATTGCTACAGCAGATCGTAGGGAGACTAAACCAACTGCACTTATCTGTTATGATTTTTTAAAAAAATGCTACCAACGCGCTTCACAAGTGCTGCAAACTCCAGGCTAAATTGGTTGCAAGACATAAGCCATCGGTGCATTCAAAGAAATATTCTCTGCAATTACCCACTAATTAACCAGCCCTAACAACTGGGAGCTAGTTGGAGAGGTTTAGGCTTGAATGTAAATGAGGGAGGTGGAAGCGCTGGAAAGAGATGGTATGGTATATTTGTTTTGTTTTGACTTCCCTGCAGACACATTTCAGTTTACATAAATATTTGAAGGTTGGATCAGACAGGATTTACAGCAAAATGGTAAAGGAATGTCTTTACAAAAACTGTGATATGGTCCAACTTAGGTTTCAAGGAGGGGCAGCCATGGGAGTCTTTTTCAATATTTAATTTAATGTCCTCACCAGCACCTCATACCACTTAATAAATCACAGGTACCTCTGACTTAGAACGAGTGATCAGTGTTTCCATGGCTTCAGTTTTAGCTATAGATTTCAGAAGGACCAGACACTGCCTGGAGAGAGCATGCCAATCTTCTGGCTTAAGAACTGCATGTGTGACCTTTGGCTGACCTTGGGTTCTGGGATTTGAGGGTTAAAGTTGTCTTTTGGCATTTGAGCCTGATTTTTTTTTCCTCCAAAAGCCTTTAGAGAAATAAAAGATGGCAAGCTGTTTCCTGTAGAAGAGTTAGTGGCTACCTCGCTCACTGCCCTGTGAAAAACACTTCTTCAGGAGAGTACCTCTTTCTCAAGAGGTCTGTTTTTGTTTCTCTTTGAGCATCTAAATTGCAAAGAGCTTGTTTAAAATTAGCATGTTCTTCTGCATAAAGCAGTTAAAAGCAGAGGCAATGAATGAAATGCTAAAGTCTACAGGTTTTCAAGGTGAGAGTCAGACTGAAAACTGGAAGAACCCCACAGGATAAACCAAACAAAAAACGCTCACCTCCCTGGAACATGAATTTTCTTAGCACAAATTCTTCCCTCCTGAAGGCAGATGGTTGAGGGGCAGGTGGGAACCTTAAGCTACATAATCATCTCTTCAGTAAACACATTTTTATTGAGGCTGATGTCTGATTACGGGTATACCATGAAATATATTAGCCTATTTCTGAGTGAAGCAAGAAAGCTTTCATAGAGAGGTTTTGTTTCCATTCAATGAAAGGAAGAGTCTGACTTGAAGTACTCAGATTTAATCTCTCTCTGAATTAAAATGGCTCTATTGTACTATAGCTGCTAGCGCTGTTAGGAAAGGTGAATCCAGGATTTTTGCCCAGCCATAGCATCCCTTTCTACAAGGGAGCTATACATGTGGCCACAAATAAACGAACATGCCTGGTTTATTGGCGGCTGTACTCAGTGCAAAAAGAGTTTATTTTCCTTTAGGAAGCCACAGCTGAATAATGTACTGGTGCCCTGGCTGTTTCATAACTCTCCATGTAATTAAGTAGTTGGCATGACCTTCTGTAGCAAGATAATAATAGGAGTTAAGCAAAGGTAGGACTTGTACACAAGGACACTTTGGATGCTCAAGTTCACAAATAAAATGACTTTTGCCAGTTCATTAGAACCTTGCAACAACCCCTTGGTATTTTGGGACACTCATTGGTGGGATGCTTCCTCTTGAATGTTATGTAGCCTCCATGCTAGGAGAAGCCTAAATATCATGAGAAGTCACATGTGGGCACTCTGGTGAACAGACCCAGCTGGAATGCCAACCAATAGTCAGCAGCACTTGCTGGCCATGAGTGAGCCATCTTGGATGTGCAAGGGCAACCAACATCTGCCTGCAACTGTATGAAGGACCTTAAGCAAGGATGGCCCACCTGGGCCGAGTTAACCAACAGATCAGTGAGAGAGAACAATAAATTGTGTGTGTGTGTGTGTGTGTGTGTGTGTGTGTGTGTGTACCAAGTCTTAAACTCCTTTGTTTATCTTTTGCTTATCGATTTATATGAAATGTTGTAAATTAGGGATATTAACTCTAATATTAACTCAGGATATTGCCTGACATTTCAATACTATACGGTTCCCCCCCTTTTCTTGCTATTTGCCTTTCATCTGCAGCACAGAGGTTTAACTTTTTATTTTGATGTAGTCAAATATTTCAATTATATGCTTTTATGACTTCTGCTTCCACATGCTATTTTATAGGCCTGCCCCACATCAAAACCATATTATTTGGCCATTTATGTATTAATTTAATAAATCTTCACTGAGCACATAGCTTATGCCAGGCAGTCTCTGTGTTCCTAGGTATACAGTATGAATAAAATAGAATAGGACCATGCCTTTACTAAGCTCACAGTCTCCTAAGGGATGAGGAGAAGAATTTGAACACAGAACTGCTATAAAGAATGTTATCTGTAATGATGGGGAAAGTACTGGTTGCTATGCAAGCCTATAACACTTAAGGGTTTCCAGGGAGCTCAAGGAAAGCTTCCCGGAAGAAGTAAGGTTTAAGCTAACTCCTTAGATATAGGTAGGTAGGTAGGTAGGTAGATAGATGATAGATAGATCTTAACTTTGCATCTAATACTATGATCCATCAGTAGTTAATTCAAATTCAAGTAACAATATACATAGGCAATATGACATAAATGTAAACTATTGTTTTTACATACTGGATTTCTATGTGTACTTGAGTCTGTTTCTAGACTCTGTATCCTGTTTTAAAAATCTGCCTCTTTTTGTCTCATAGATATTCTCCTCATAATTGCTCTTTTAATTTCATATTGGGTCAAGATATAAAATCATTCATCTTTTTCCTACTGATGCTTTTTACTCTAAATTATTTTTCTTGAAATGCACTTGTATTATTGTCATTCTATTATAATATCACTTTGTGATCACATTTCATAGTTTTTAATTTAACTTTTTAAGATATTTATTATTTAAAAATAATTTGTACTAAAAGTGTACATAGTATATACACACCACTGAATGAGGAATAATAAAGTGGTATGCACACACCACCAAGCTCTGGGCTTTGAAGACCCACTGTGCTCCTTCCTGGACTATCTTCCTTCCACCCCCTTGAGTTAATCCTGAATTACCATTAAACATTCTCTTGCTTTTCTTTATAGTTTTACTACCTACGTATTTGCCTAAACAATATAGTTTTAGTTTTGCCTGGTTTTTAACTTTTTCTAAATGGAATTATTCCATATGTATTTTTGTATTTTTCTGTAACTTTTTGTGGCTCTACATTATGTGTGTGTGTAGGTGTGTGTTTACATATGTTGATGTGTTCAGTGTAGTCACTTAGCTTTTACTTTTTGTAGTATTCTATTCTTGATGGATATTTGTATTACTTCCAGATTTTTCTTAATAGGAATAATGCTTCCCTGAACATCTCCTGGTTTGTGTGTGAAAGTTTCTCTAAGATTTATACACAGGAGACAAAGTGCTAGATCATAGGTTATGCACATATTCAGTTGTACTAGTTAATGCCAGACTGTTTTACCAAATTATATTCCCTCATTCTTTGAAAGTTCCTTTTACTCCATATCCTTGCCAACATTTGATATTAAACAACTTTTTAATTTTTGTTATTCTGGTAGATACGAAAAGAATGCCACTGTGGTCTTTATTTACATTGGACACATAATGAAGTTAATATTTTCACATGTTTCTTGGCTATTTGTGTTTCCTCTTCTTCCAAAATGACTGTTCATGACAATTACCCATTTTTCTATTAGCTTATTCATTTTTTTCTTAATGATTCAAAAGAGTTCTTTTTGTATTCTGGATATTATCCTTTTGGTTAGTGCCAGATGGTTATATGGGCAAATGCCTTCCCTTTCTTGATGAATAAAGTGTCTTCTAATGAGCTGAAATTCTTGATTTTAATGTAGTCAAATATCTTTTCCTTTATCATTAATTTCTTTTCATGTCTCATATAGTAAATCTTCCCCTACCCTTAAGTCCCAGAGATAATCTCTACTTTTTCTGAAAGGTTTTAAATTTTGCCTTTCAATTTTTAAGTCATGAATCCGTCTGGAACTGATTTTTGTTTAAGACATGAAGAGTATTTCCCATTTTTTATCCTTCACAAAGACAACCAGTTGTCTCCCCACTTTTAACTGAATAGTCCTTCCTTGCCTCATTGATCTTGTACCCAATGAAGGTGACATATTTTAGGAGTTCCAAATTTATGCAGAACTCTTCAACCCACCCTCTCCTTGATTAAACTCCAATTTTTGCTCCTATCTCTTCAGAACACTTGGGCCATTAAAATCCGGGCAAAATCCACCAGGGAGAAGCATCAGGTGTTGCACAAGGCAGATGACACTCTGAAGTCACATCCCCCTGTGGAATCACTCTTTCATCTGTTTCTGGCCTCTAATTATTTCCCTTACTTTACTACAAGCTCAGTCATAATTTTAGAAATATGTATTTCAGTATAACAGATTTCTCCACACCGTCAATTTAAAATATTGCCCTTAACTTTAAATCTAAATCAATTCTATGCTTTTTTCCAGTTCTTTTGATTTCACTTATAAATTGGGTTTCTTTCTTCTTAAAGATTTTATTTATTTATTTGAGAAAGAGAGAGTACAGGAATGGGGGAAAGAGGCAGAGGGAGAAGGAGAAGCAGACTCCCCCCCACTAAGCAGGGAGCTTGATGCAGAGCTCAATCCCAGGACCCCGAGATCATGAACCGAGCGGAAGGCAGATGCTTAATGGACTGAGCCACCCTAGGCGCCCCTCTTTATTTCTTTTGACATTATTATTATCTTTTATTTTTATTCTGATGGGCTGAGTTACATTTGCAAGAAATTTTCCAGGAAGGGTTCATGAATAATTTTTCCTGAGAATATTTTACTATTGGCTTCACATAAGAAAGATAACTTAGCTGAGTGGCACTCTTTCCCCCTTGGCATTCCATAGATGTTATTCCTTCATCTTCCATCTGAAAATGGTTCTGTCTTCTGACATCAGTCTGAACTGTTTACCTGTTTTTGTTTTTATGAGTGGAGGTTTATGGACGTAGGGGGAGAAATGGAGTGAGAGCGACCTGTCCTGGTTTCTATTTGTGAATGATGTAGAATTTTTTCTTCTTTTTTGATGTTATTAACTTCACCAAAATGCATCTTTTTTTTTTAAGATTTTATTTATTTATTTGAGAGAGAGAGAGAGAGCACAGCAGGGGGAAGGGCAGAGGGAGAGGGAGAAGCACGTTCCTGCTAAGCAGGAAGCCTGACAGGGGGCTGGATCCCAGGACCCTGAGATCCTGACCTGAGCCGAAGGCAGACACTTAACTGACTGAGCCACACAGGCGCCCCCACCAAAATGCATTTTGATGTGAGATGTTATTTATTAAATTTTCCTAAGCCACCATAAACCCTTTCAATCTGGATTTTCAGGTCTTTTTAAATTTTAGATAAGTTTTCTTTTATTACATCTCTGAATATGTTTTTTTTTCTTTCTCTTTTCTGGTCTATAAATTGCTATTTCCTATGTCTTAGATCTCCAATGGCTATTCTTTGTATCCATAATTCCTTTCTAATCTCTTGCAAGTCATTCCTTTTCCTTAGCCATTTTTATGATTTTTCTCAATCCCATCCTTTATTTCACGGATTTTGGTACTTCACAGTAACTCTTTTACTAACAAAATGGCAGTGCTAATCAGGCCACAGTCATGAATACTCTACATTATTTCAGATTTAAAATGTCCTAAAATATTACAATTTTTTAAAACTTCATTGAGGAGTTTAACTCAAGAAAAAGTGTAACTGGCTTTATGGTAAAGGAGGAAAAAGTTTAAACGTAAAAGGATAAATTGGCATGTGTAATGTCTTTACATGCTCTTATTTTGTTTCTTTTCTCCAAATGCACATTCCATTTCAAGAAAGAATTTAGGAAAATAGCCAAACATGAGTAAGTTTAGCCACACCCAGTGAGCTGACAAATTCCCTTCCCATTCTACAATGCTATACTATATACTGTTCAGATTGTTAAAAAGTCTCATCAACTCCTCTGACATATCAAGGATATTTGTATATATTTTTTTCTTTTTTAATGAAATAACCACTGTTTTCTATCAAAGTCAAGACCGCCCCACCCCCCAATTGAATCCCGTCCAAAATATCAAAAGAAAGATATGGCAGTCATAGTGTTTTCTACCCTCACAGTCTAAATGAAACACAAAGAAATCCCAGAAAGAACCAGACCAGATCACTTCTCCCATTCCTTTGGAGTAGAATAGTACTTCAGATATGAAATAATTTCACAGATTCTAATTTCAGTTATTATGTCTTATTTATGAATGGGGAAGCTAAGGTGCAGTGGACGGAGTTCTCTAAAAATAGCTAGCAAACTGAGATTTCAATAAACACCAGACCCCTTATTTGTCAATATATTTTTTTAAAAGTACATATGAAAATGTGTGTGCATGGATACTCCTACCCCTTAAGAGTAGGTGGAACTACTATTGCAACATTGTCATTTTCAAGGGAAAATTGTGTGGGCAACTTCCTTTATGTCTGGACAAATTTGAGCTGTGCAGGAATTTGTTAATTAGTACGTGGTGATGGCTCCACTCAGTAGCCCTGGCACAAGGCTCCAATGGGGATAACACAAGAATTTTTTAAAGTCTTTTCTCCAAGTATAAAAAAATGAACAGAATTAGAATTCTTTAACTTAATAAGGAAGAATTATTTAACTTAAGAAGAGAGAATGCCAAGGGCTAAATTTGTTATTTTCAAGTACCTCAGAAGTATAACTCTCCATGGCCTATAAACAGGAAAATTAGATAACTGTGGCAAAAAGACTTGAATTACATCAAAACAAAACAAAATGAAACAAACTCCTAATTAAAATGATTAGAGAAAAAAATCACCAAAGAAATGACAAAAATAATAATAACAATAATACTTACCAATTATTTAATTTATTATATGTTGGTTTCTATTTTAAGCACTTCATAAATATTATCTTATTTAATCCTAATCATGTTCTACGAGAAGTACTGTTACCTCCATTGAACGTTTATTTATTTAACAATTATTTTTAGAGGGGCTACTCTGTGCCCTCTAGGGCACTGTTATTAGGCTGTTGGATTAAAGGTTCATAACACAAGACAAAGCCCCTGGATTTATGAACCTTTTATTCTAGTGGAGAGGAGACTGACAATAAAGAAATAAATAAGAAGTCACTTAGGGTGAAAAGTATTATGCAAAGAATTAAAACTAAAGGGACAGAATAGTCACTGGGTAAATTAGGCAATCAGAGAAGGTATCTCTAAGAAGGTGGGATCCGATTGATAAGAAGGAACCAGCTAGGAAAAGGGAAGTGGCAAGAACACTAGTGACAGAGACAGCAAGTAGAGACAAGGACCAAAGGCAGGAACAAATTTAACCACCTGTGGAAGACAGAAGGCCATTGTGACTGGAGCACAGCAGATACAGGAAAATGGCACAAGAAGACAACCAAAGGGAGGTCAGAGAACAGGTCATGGGGCTTTCTGAGGGTTAAGGTAAAGATTCTGATCTTATTCCAAATATTGTGGGATATCCTGGCAAAGTTTTAATTAGGGGAGTGAAATAACCAGATTTATCTTTTTTTATCTTTTTTTTTAAAGATTTTATTTATTTATGTGACAGAGACAGCGAGAGAGGGAACACAAGCAGGCAGAGTGGCAGAGGGAGAAGCAGGCTTCCCGCCAAGCAGGGAGCCCGATGCGGGGCTCAATCCCAGGACCCTGGGATCATGACCTGAGCCGAAGGCAGATGCTTAATGACTGAGCCACCCAGGTGCCCTTCTGTCACCCAGTGGGCACCATCTTCCTGCTTTCCCTTGGCTTTCCTCTAGCCAGCGGGCACCACCTTTTTTTTTTTATTGCAAGGTTTTTTTTTTTCTTTTTCCTTTTTTTTTTCTCTTTTTCCTGCAGATACCATCTATAAGCTGTCCCTCACCCTCACTTGAGAGTAGAGTGGAGTTTTTACATGTGTCCAGTGCCCCAGTTTTTGCAGCTACCACCCAGGAGATGTCCCTTAATTGCCTGGCTGGGGGTTGGGGTAAGGAGTAGGAGTTGGGAGGGCAATGCTTGCATTCCTGGATCACACAGAATTCTTAACAAGTGGAGAGACAGTTCGTGGCAGTCTACCACTCCCAGAGAACTGCACAGACATTAGGCTGAAATACGTCCCATCTTTCTGTGAAAGAGGCCTATTCACTTGTCCTGGAGTTTGGCTTGAGGGGTAAGGTTTAGGTGCATGTGGAAATGCTCTGAGGGAACACACGCCAAGAGATGCCATCTATGCACTCTCTCTCTGCCTCACTACAGCTCACCAGTATCTCCCAGGAAGGAGATTATACACTTGTCTGGAGCCCTGATTTTTGAGAATGCTGCCCAGGGGACACCTCCAGATCAGCGGGCTCTTGTGGCAAGTGGGGTTTATCCTTATGAGGCTTACACTTGTGGTCCCAGAGGACTGTATATATTTGCATACTTTGAAAGCTGCTGCCTGAGGGTTTTACTTCCAGTCAGCCTGCATCCATGTGCTGACCAAGATCCTCCCCTCAGAGACACTGACAGGTCTTGACACACCCTCAACTACTGGGAGCTTTTAAAAATAAAATAGGCTGTGTGGACAATCACAAAAGTTTGAGAGAAAACCAAGAGCTAGGGCAGGATTGAACAGTAAGGTTCATCTCCTACAGGAGGACACACCTTCAAGACTTGGATAGGTGGCGGGCGCCGGGGTGGCTCAGTCGTTGAGCGTCTGCCTTCGGCTCGGGTCATGGTCCCAGTGTCCTGGGGTCGAGCCCCGTGTCAGGCTCCCTGCTCGGCGGGGGGCCTGCTTCTCCCTCTCCCACCCCCCTGCTTGTGTTCCCTCTCTCGCTGTGTCTCTGTCAAATAAATAGATAAAATCTTTGGGAAAAAAAAAAGACTTGGATAGGTGGCTGTTTTATCTAATGCATAGAAACCAACAGAGAGAGTCAAGCAAAAGGAAGAAACAGAGGAATATGTTCCAAATGATAGAACAAGATAAAATCTCAGGGTGGTAAAAAACAAAAACAAAACAAAACAAAAAAACACCTTAATGAAATCGAGAGAAGTAAATTTCCAGATGTTGGAAAAACACAAGTAAATAAAACCTTGAACTTAAATGATTTAAAAAGAAAAGTAATATAGAAATACTTGATCTGTTTCTCACAACAAATAGGCTGCCCAAATCATACCTACTACAGGATGTCGTTATGATCTGTAGACACAATGATTTGGTAGTAATAAAAATACCAACAATAACAATAATATTTGTTGAGGGCATCCTGCAGGTCAGACACTATGTCAATTGCTTCTAGATCTTTTCCTAAGGATGAAGATGTTTCTTGATCTACTAGTGACATGTGTCACCAGAAGTGAAAGAAATCTCTGCAATGTTCTTTGGAACTCACTAGAAATATTTTCCCATTAGGGTAACTTGTTAAACAAAAATTATGCTTGATTGTTCTGCTTCTCCACCCAACAAAGAGTTGAAGGGATTTAGTCTAGATAGAAAGAAGAGCTTCCTAATGCTAAAAATATTTAAAAAACAAACAAAAAAAATATTTAAAAAACAAAACACATGTATCATTTAAGTCACACAGATTTGGCCTTCAATCAAAAAAGATAAGGGAAAATATATATATTAACACAGAAAGCATTTATTCCTTCTATGTACATGTAAAACGTATAAATGGTGTATTTTGAACATAACAAGAATTGATGAATCATGTGGCTAAGGTCATTATGTAAGAAAGCTATGAATACATTCAAAGCAACAATTATATGCTTTCTCTCAAAACTTAAACAAAAATTAAGGGCTTTCACATGAATGCAATCACTAAAAAAAAATAATGCCACTTGTTCTAGTCCTTAGTAACTGTTAAATGTCACATTTACATTTACCTTTCTTCTTTTTCTGATTTTAAAAGTAGAACTTGTTCATTAAAGAAAATCTGGGAAATTAAGAAGATTAAGAAAATGAAAAGAGAAATCATCTATTATCACATTATCCAGAATTAATGACCTTAATTTTTTTGGTAGATTCCATTCCAGCTTTTTTCTTAGACAAACTTTATATTTTTACACAGTTAAGAAACAACTATATATATACTTTTTTAAACTTGCTCTTCTCACTTAGCCTTATACTATAAGTACTTTCCCATCTCATTAAAAAGTCTTCATAAATATTAATAGTTACAAAATACTACATTTCTACCTAAGTCTATTTTTGAACATTTAGTCTGCTTCCAATATTTTCCTATTATAAAAAAACACTGAAAAATGTAATATTAATGACATCACAACACAGCTTAAAAAAAAGTAAAGTAGCTCCTATGCCATGAATAAGCAAGCAGAAGTGGTATTCTTCCCCTACACTTGCATGCCCCAATCTGGGTCATAAAGCAATTGAAAGAAGGATAGAGCAGAAAAATCTCCCTAGGTACTGCATATTGATTAACAGGGTAGAAGACCTCAGCAGCAACATGAAAGTTATCCAGTACTTCTTTTTGCCCATCTCACTATCAGGACCATATCCCATCACTCCAAGAAAATTCAAAGTCTACTGGCCAGAGAGGTCTGTTGAATATCCAGAAATGTCTCTGTACACTAGAACCCCCAACCAACTTCCCAGAAGTTCCAACATAGACCTAGAATATGCCTTTGCCCAGGACTACTGTGTTGCACAACCACAAAGTTACCATTTGTATTATTTTCTGTGTAAAGTTTTTCCTTGAGTTTTCCAGCATTGCCCCAGACTATTTCTTCACATTTATATAAGAGCAAAATGAAAAACAGAAGGGCAGAAGCATTCTCTGGCTTTTTAAAAAGTCTTTTTGTTGATCTCACCCCAGGGCTAATGTTGGAGTATCCTTTGGTTTTAATGGCCAAGGCTCCACTTTTATTCAATTAGTTTGGACATATTTTCCACAAAGAAAGGCTTTTTCAAAGGCTCCCAGAGATATGGGGGTACAGGGCCTACCTATGACAAAAACTGAACCAGGACAACAGAGAAACCCCCTGCTCCCACCACCAGGCTAGCAAGAACCAAGTAACAAAAAACAGGAGTCTGCTGTTGGTTGAGGGTCAGGAGCACAGAGAGAAAATTATTCTCTGTGGCACAGGAGCACAAGAAAGGTTTGAAGTTGAAGATGGAGCAAAAACATTGAAAAAACCCTCCAGTAATTCAACCACCACTCTATGCACAAGGTAATATTAGAAGAATTTGAAGCCAATGATATACTGAAGGTAACTATAGCAACAATAAAAACAAACACAGTTCTACATTTGACAAGATTGTCTCAACACTACCATCCTCTTACCCCACTAATGGCCTCGGAGAAGAAGGGACATGTCCTTTTCTAGGCATAAAGATTATTTACCTCAGTCTTTACTGTTCTACACATTAGATTAAGATACTCAATCAAAAATTAGACAATACATAAAGAATTAAGGAAAAACAACTCATTTTCAAAAGACAAAGCAACCAACAAAAAAGACTGAGAGATAAACTAGATGTTATAACTCTCAGAGAGAAATTTTAAAATATCTGATTAGCTGACCTATAGAGAAAATGGTGGAGTAAGAGGACCTGGGCTCACAGATACAACTAGATAACACCCACAGTATAAATAACCCAGAAAATGACTCAAAGGCAGAACAGACTCTCCACAGCTAAAGGCAGAGAAGAGGCCATATTGAAGAGGGTAGGAAGGACAGAGACTCAGTCAGGAAATAAAAGGACCTGCAGGACTGTCTGTGGGAAAGAGGGATGCTGCAAGTATGGAGAGGGGAGAGCATATCCTCACACCAAGCACCCCAGGCACAGGGAACCCACAAGAAAACCAAAGGGGCATAATTCCTCTAGTCCTTATAATCCATAGGGCTTAATACTGGAATTCTGAAGGTCAGAAGACTAGCAGGGAGGGCAATAGGAAACTTAGCCCCTGCCCTTAAAGAGACAGTTAAGCCAACAGCCCTGTGGTGATAAAGCATAGAAGCAGCAATTTGAGGAACACCTAGAGTATACAAGAGGGAGATTTGTTTACCAATCCCAGAACATGTAATGGAAGAGCAGGGATTGTAGGGAAACTTCTCCAGGAAGAAAGGAGCTGGTGGCTGCCATTTCCCTCCACTGCCCTCCAACCTAGATACGTAGACACTTACCAGAACCAGCATAATGCCAATACTCCCTACATAACTTGCCAGCAGCCTGCCCCACCCCCAGATTCTCCTATGGACACACCTCCTCCAGCCAGGCCTCAGGCCCAGGTTCCCTCCCACAGCAGAATTGGCAAATCTTGCTAAAACCGTGAGCTCCCTCCCTGCCCCCACAAATTCTCCAGCAGATCTGTCCCCTCCAATACATCCATGGCTGGAATCCATCCAAAGCAGTGCCACAAGCCTGGTAGGGTATGAGCAGTCCACAACTAGAGACAAACACCACTCCAAAGTGACTCGGACCCAGGGGAGAGAGAAAGAAAATCAGACACACCAGTCCAGCTGCAGCCCCTGTAGTGGGCTGGGGGCAGACATCTGGTCTGACTTTAGGCCCCACGTACCAAAGAAACCTTTGCAGGGAAACATATAGGGAAAGCACCGGTGCTACTGAATCTCTAACAACCTCCTGGTCTGATTCATCTCAAGCCAAAGGCAGCCCAAAACTGGCCACTAACAATACAGGGACCAAATGCTGCCCACAACAGGAAAAGAGAGCCATTGCAGATGACTAGACTGGCAAACACAGCCACAACAGTAGGGAATATGCAACACACATAGGCGACACCCATGAAGCTCCAGGTTCTAGTGAACAGGGGACACTGCACTACAGGGCACTACAGGACCTCTTCTTTCAAGACTGCTACCTTTAAGAGGAAAAGACATACCTGACTTTTCTAATACAAAGAAACAGATGCAGAGAGTTAGAGAAAATGAGGAGACAGAGGAATATGTCCCAAACAAAAGCACAGGACAAAATCTCAGCAAGAGAGCTAAATGAAACAGATGTAAGAAATATGTCATGGAGAATTTAAAGTAATGGTCATAAACACACTCACTGGACTTGAGAAAAGAGTGGAGGACCTCAGTGAGATCCTTAACAAAGAGATAAAAAACATAAAAAAGAACCAATCAGAGATGAAGAACTCAATAACTAAAATTAAAAATACACTAGACGGAATAAGTAGTGGACTACAAGAAACAAAAAATAGATCAGCGACCTGGAGGACAGAGTAATACAAAGCAATCAAGCTGAACAGGAGAGATAAAAAATAATAATAAAACTAAAGGAACTCAGCAACACCATCAAGCATAATAACATTCTCATTATAGGGATCCCAGCAGAAGAAAAGAGAGGAAAGGGGGCAGAAAATTTATTTGAAGAAATAATAGTTAGAAACTTGCCAAATCTGGGGAAGGAAACAGAAATCCAGATGGCACAGAGAGCTCCCAACAAAATCAACCCAAGGAGGTCCACACAAGACACACAGTAATTAAGATGGCAAAAAGTAGTGATAATTTTAAAAGCATCAAGAGAAAAGAAAACAGTTATATACAAGGGAAACTCCATAATATTATCAGCTGATTTACCAGCAGAAACTTGGCAGGCCAGAAGAGAGTGGCATAATATATTCAAAGTGCTGGGGAAAAAAACCTTACAGCCAAGAATATTCTACTAGCAAGGCTATCATTCAGAATAGAAGAAGAGATAAAGAGTTTCCCAGATAAAAGTTAAAGAAATTCATAACCCCTAAACCAGCCTTACATGAAATGTTAAAGGGCACTCTTTGAAGGGAGAGGAAAAACCATAACAGTAAGAAAAAATAGGAATTACAAAAGCAGTAAAATTAAGTATACCTATAAAAATCATTCAAGGGATTTACAAAATAAAAGGATGTAAAGTATGATATCATATACCTAAGACATAGCAGGGAGGAAAAGAATAAAGAATGGGTTCAGACTTCATTGACCATCAACTTAATATAAACTGTTCTATGCATAAGATATTACATATAAACTTAATGGTAACCACAAATCAAAAACCAATAATAGATATGCAAAAATTAAAGAGAAAGGAATCCAAGTATATCACTAAAGAGAGCCAACAAACCATGACAGAAGACAGCAAGAGAAGAAGGGAACAGAGAACTACAAAAACAACCATAAAACAAGTAACAAAATGTCAATAAGTACATACCTATCAGTAGGTACTTTGAATGTAAATAGACTAAACACTCCAACCTAAAGACATAGGGTGTCGGGATGGAGAAAAAAGCAAGACCCATCTATCTGCTGCCTACAAGAGACTAATTTCAGACCTAAAGACACATGCAGATTGAAAGTGAAGCAATGGAAAATCATTTATCATGAAAAAGGAAGTGAAAGAAAGCTAGGGTAGCAATACTTACATCGGACAAAATATACTTTAAAACAAAGATAAAAAAAAAAACAAAAAGACAAAGACAATAGCAAGAGACAAAAACAGTCTATAGTCATAAAGGGAACAATCCAACAAGAAGATATAACAGTTGTAAATACTTATGCACCCAACATGGGAGCACCCAAATACATAAAGCAGCTAATAACAAACATAAAGAAAGTAATCTATAGTAATAAAATAATAGTAGGGGACTTAACACCCCACCTACATTAATGGATAGATCATCCAAACAGAAAATCAACAAAGAAACAGTGGCTTTGAATGACACATTGAACCAGATAGATCTAACAAATACATTTAGAACATTCCACCATGAAACAGCAGACTATTCATTATTTTCAAATGCATATATTACATTCTCCAGAACAGATCATGTATCAGGTCACAAAACAAATCTCAACAAATTCAAAAGATGGAAGTCATACCATGAATCTATTCTGACCCCAATGCTATGAAACTAGAAATCAACTACAGAAAAAATCTGAAAAGAATACAAATACATCGAAGTTAAAAAAACATGCTACTAAACAATGAATGGGTCAACGAAGAAATCAAAGAAGAAGTCAAAAAATATAGAAAGACAAATTAAAATGAAAACACAACCATCCAAAACCTTTGGGATGCAGCAAAAGCTGTTCCAAGAGGGAAGTTTATAGCACACAGGCCTACCTCAAGAAGCAAGAAAAATCTCAAACAAACTTACCTTACACCTAATGGAGCTAGAAAAGGAATAAACAAACTCCTAAACTAGTATAAGGAAGGAAATAATAAAGATTAGAGCAGAAATAAATAAAATAGAAACTCAAAAAACAACAGAACAGATTAATGAAACCTGGAGCTGGTTCTTTGAAAAGATCAACAAAATTGATAAACCTTTAGCCAGAATCATCGAGAGAGAGAGAGAGAAAGAGAGAGAAGACTCAAATACACAACATCAGAAGTGAAAGAGGGGAGGGTGCCTGGGTGGCTCAGTTGTTAAGCATCTGTCTTCGGCTCAGGTCATGAACCCAGCATCCTGGGATCGAGTCCCATGTTGGGCTCCTTGCTCAGCGCGGAGTCTGGTTCTCCCTCTCCCTCTGCCCCCGTTTGTGTCCCCTCTCTCACTGTGTCTCTCTCTGTCAAATAAGTAAATACAATCTTCAAAAAAAAAAAAAAGTGAAAGAGGAGAAATAACAACTGACACCAAAGAAATACAAAGGATTATAAGAGAATATTATGAAAAATTATATGCCAACAAATTGGACAACCTGGAAGAAATGTATAAATTCCTACAAACATATAACCTCCCAAAACTGAATGAGAAAGAAATAGAAAAATTTGAACAAATGATTACTGGCAAAGAAACTGAATCAGGAATCAAAGAACTCCCAACAGACAAAAGTCCAGGACCAGATGACTTTACAGGTGATTAGGTGAATTCCACCACACTTTTAAATAAGAGTTAATACCTGTTCTTCTCAAACTCTTACAAGAAATAGAAGAGGAAGCAAAACTTCCAAATTCATTCTGTGAGGCCAATATTACCCTGAAAAATGGAGACTTTTCCCCTAAGATCAGGAATAAGACAAGGAGTCCACTCTCACCACTTTTATTCAATATACTACCGGAAGTCTTAGCCACAGCAATCAGATAACAAATAGAAATAAAATGCATTGAACTGGTAGGGAAGAAATAAAACTTTCACTATTTGAAGATGACATGATACTATATATAGAAAACCCAAAAGACTCCACCAAAAAACCACTACAATTGATAAATGAATTCAGTAAGGCCACAGGGTATGAAATCAATATATAGAAATCTCTTGCATTTCTATACACTAATGATGAAGTCCTAGAAAGACAAATTAAGAAAAAAAATTCCATTTACAATTACATCAAAAATAATGAAATACCTGGGAAAAAACAACCAAGAAGGTGAAAAACTCATACTCTGAAAACTATAAAACACTGAGGAAAGAAACTGAATAACAAATAAAAAGATATTCTATGCTCATGAATAGGAAAAACAAATACTGTTAAAATATCCACTTCTACTGAAAGCAATCAACAGATTTAATGTAATTCCTATCAAAATACCAACAGCATTTTTCACAGAGCTGGAACAAACAATCCTAAAATTTGTTTGGAACCACAAAAGACCCCACATAGCCAAAATTATCTTGAAAAAGAAGAACAAAACTGGAGGTATCCCAATCCCAGGTTTCAAGATATAGTACAAAGCTGTGGTAATGATACTAGCACAAAAACAGACACAAAGATTAAGAGAACAGAATTGAGAGCCCAGAAATAAACCCATAAGTACAGGACAAATTAATCTTCAACAAAGGAGGCAAGAATATGCAATGGGGAAAAGACCATCTCTTCAGCAAACAGGTTGGGGAAACTAGACAGCTACATGCAAAAGAATGAAACTGGACCACTTTCTTACACCATACACAAAAATAAACTCAAAATGAATTAAGGACTTAAATTTGAACCCAGAAACCATAAAAATCCTAGAAGAGAGAGCACAAGTAGTAATTTCTCTGACATCAACCACAGCAATAGTTTTCTAGGTGTCTCCTGAGGCAAGGGAAATAAAAGCAAAAATAAACTATTGGGACTACATCAAAATAAAAGCTTCTGCATGGCAAAGGAAACAATCAACAAAACTAAAAGGCAGCTTACTGAATAGGAAAAATGATAAAGGGTTAGCATCCAAAATGTATAAAGACCTTACAAAACTGAATATAAAAAAAAAACACCCCAATTAAAAAATGGGCAGAAGACATGAACATTTTTCCAAAGAAGACATAAAGATGGCCAACCAATACATGAAGAGATGCTCAGTATCCTCATCATCAGAGAAATGCAAATCAAAACCACAATGAGATATCACCTCACACCTGTCAGAATGGCTAAAATAAAAAACACAAGAAACAGCAGGTGTTGGAGAGGAAGTGGAGAAAAAAGAACCTTCATGCACTGTTGGTCAGAATGCAAACTGGTGCAGCCACTGTGGAACACAGAAGAGATTCCTCAAAAAGTTTAAAATAGAACTACCCTATGATCCAGTAATCACACTACTGGGTATTTATGCAAAGAATACAAAAACACTAAATCAAAGGAAGATATGCAACCCCTATATTTATAGCAGCATTATTTACAATAGCCAGACTACAAAAGCAGCCCAAGTGTCCACTGATAGATGAATGGATAAAGAAGATGTGGTGCATATATATACAATGGAATATTACTCATCCATAAAAAAGAATAAAATTTGGCCACTTGTAACAACATGGATAGACCTAGAGAGTACAGTGCTAAGTGAAATAAGTCAGAGAAAGACAAATACTATAGGATTTCACTCATATGTGTAATTTAAGAAACAAAACAAATAAACAAAGGGAAAAAAAAGACAAAAAAACAGACTCTTAACTATAGAGAACAAACTGATGGTTACCAAAGGGGAGGTGGGTGGGAGATAGGTGAAATAGGTGAAGGGCAAAGAAATGGAAAAACGTTCCATGCTCATGGACTGGAAGAACCAATATTGTGAAGATGTCAATGCTACCTAGAGCAATCTACACATTCAATGCAATCCCTATCAAAATATCATCAACTTTTTTCAAAGAAATGGAGCAAATAATCCTAAAATTTGTATGGAACCAGAAGAGACCCCGAAGAGCCAGAAGAATGTTGAAAAAGAAAAGCAAAGCTGGCAGCATCACAATTCCGGACTTCAAGCTCTATTACAAAGCTGTCATCATCAAGACAGTATGGTACTGGCACAAAAACAGACACATAGATCAGTGGAACAGAATCGAGAGCCCAGAAATGGACCCTCAACTCTATGGTCAACTCATCTTCGACAAAGCAGGAAAGAATGTCCAGTGGAAAAAAGACAGTCTCTTCAACAAATGGTGTTGGGAAAATTGGACAGCCACATGCAGAAGAATGAAACTGGACCATTTCCTTACACCACACACAAAAATAGACTCCAAATGGTTGAAAGATCTAAACGTGAGACAGGAGTCCATCAAAATCCTAAAGGAGAACACAGATAGAAACCTCTTCGACCTCAGCCGCAGCAACTTCTTCCTAGAAACATCGCCAAAGGCAAGGGAAGCGAGGGCAAAAATGAACTATTGGGACCTCATCAAGATAAAAAGCTTTTGCACAGCAAAAGAAACAGTCAACAAAACCAAAAGACAACCGACAGAATGGGAGAAGATATTTGCAAATGACATATCAGATAAAGGGCTAGTATCCAAAATTTATAAAGAACTTCTTAAACTCAACACCCAAAGAACAAATGATCCAATCAAGAAGTGGGCAGAAGACACGAACAGACATTTTTCCAAAGAAGACATCCAAGTGGCCAACAGACACATGAAAAAGTGCTCAACATCACTCAGCATCAGGGAAATCCAAATCAAAACCTCAATGAGATACCACCTCACACCAGTCAGAATGACTAAAATTAACAAGTCAGGAAACGACAGATGTTGGCGGGGATGCGGAGAAAGGGGAACCCTCCTACACTGTTGGTGGGAATGCAAGCTGGTGCAGCCCCTCTGGAAAACAGTATGGAGGTTCCTCAAAAAGTTGAAAATAGAGCTACCATATGAACCAGCAATTGCACTACTGGGTATTTACCCCAAAGATACAAATGTAGGGATCCGAAGGGTATGCACACTTCAATGTTTACAGCAGCAATGTCCACAATAGCCAAACTATGGAAAGAGCCAAGATGTCCACTGACAGATGAATGGATAAAGAAGATGTGGTGTATACACACACACACACACACACACACACACACACACACACACACACACAATGGAATATTATGCAGCCATCAAAAGGAATGAAATCTTGCCATTTGCAATGACTTGGATGGAACTGGAGGGTATTATGCTGAGTGAAATAAGTCAATCAGAGAAAGACATATATCATATGATCTCACTGATATGAGGAATTCTTAATCTCAGGAAACAAACTGAGGGTTGTTGGAGTGGAGGGGGGTAGGAGGGATGGGGTGGCTGGGTGATAGACATTGGGGAGGGTATGTGTTATGGTGAGCGCTGTGAATTGTGTAAGACTGTTGAATCACAGATCTGTACCTCTGAAACAAGTGATTCGTTATATGTTAAGAAGAAGAAGAGGAAGAAGATAGCAGGAGGGGAAGAATGAAGGGGGGAGATCGGAGGGGGAGACGAACCATTAGAGACTATGGACTCCGAGAAACAAACTGAGGGTTCTGTGCGGGGGGGATGGGTTGGCCTGGTGATGGGTATTGAAGAGGACACGTATTGCTTGGAGCACTGGTGTTGTACGCAAACAATGAATCGTGGAACACTGCATCAAAAACTAATGATGTATGGTGATTAACATAACATAATAAAATAAATAAAAGAAATAGGTGAAGGGGATTAAGAGTACATTTATCATGAGGAGCACTGAATAATGTATAGAATTGTTCAATAAAATTGTTAATAAAATGACAGACTAAAAATATAAAGTAAATACATAAATAAAATAACATATTTATCTTAAAAACTCTAGTGGAAAAGGTGAACACCATGCAAAACCAGATAGAACATTTCAGCAGAGCAATAAATACTACAGGAAAAAAATGAAAGTGCTATGAATTTTTAAAAATCCTACAAATAAAGAATGCCTTCAACTGGCTGATCAAGAGACTCAACAAGCCAACAGGATAAAATAAGTGAGAAAAAAATCAGTAAACTTGAAAATAGGTCAACAGAAATTATGCAAACTGAAACACAAAGAGAAAAACAAGTGAAGAAAAGCAAAAACTAAACAGAGCCATTAGAACTATGGGTATAACACAGGTGTAGGGTAGAATAAATATTTGAAGATATAAAAACTGAGAATTTCCCTACAAAATAATGATATACATAAGTCACAGGTCTAAGAAGCTCAGAGGACCCCCAAACAAATAACAAAGTAAAGGACAAGAGAGAGAAAAACAAAACCCATACCACAAACATATATCTAGACCCAAAATACTTAAGTAGCTGAAAACTAAGAGAAAATCTTGAAGACAAAGAAAAAGGAAACATTACATACAGAGGAACAAAGCTAAGAATAACAGTAGGCTTTTCATTCGAAACCATGAATCAGAAGACAGTAGAATGATACCTTCAAAATGCTGCAGAAAAAGAAACCAAAAACTATTAACCCAGAATTTATGCCCAGTGAAAATGAAATTTTCATTCATTTCAAAAATGAAAGAGAAGACTTTTCAAACAAATAAAAACTGAGATAATTTGTTACTAACAGACTTACACTACAAGAAATAAATAAATAAATGTTAGGGGAAGCTCTACAGGTAGAAGGAAGATGACACTAGATCAAAACTTGGAATATGAACCAGACAGAGCCCCAGAAATGGTTAAAATATAGATTTTCCTAGCCTTGGGTGAATGAAATTCTTTTTAATATAAAAAACTCAATCTAGTAGACTCTGTTGGTGCCCCACCCAGACCCCCTTTACTGGGCTGGTGCACCCTTCTCCCAGTTGCCTGAGTGGAAAGGAGGGTGGGCGGGCTGCTATCAGCTCACAGCTGCATTCCACCCCTGAGAATTGCCCTTGGCCAGTGGCAGCCACTTGGACATGGAATGTGTGGGAGACTGTTTCCTGTCCCTGAGGGGGGACTGTAGCCAATGACTAACAGATATGGGGTACCATAAAGACCTGCCACCTTACCTCAATGGGGAGTAATTCTGTAGTACTATTCATGTTTTAGAGTTCTTTGCCTTACATTTGCCTTATATTTTCCCCTGTCCTAGCCTGCTTCCTTCCCTTTCTTAGAGATTTCACCTGAGAGCTCTCCCTCAAGATTTCCTTTCTCAATCTCTGCTTTTGAGGACCTTGATGAAGACACTCAACATTTCACCACAAATGATGACCATAGCCATAGGTTTTTCTACATGCTGTTTATAAGGAATTCCTTCTATTCCTTGTTTCCTATAGAGTTTATACCAAGAATGGATGCTATTTTTTGTAAATTATTTTCCCACATTTATTCATATGATCATAAAATTTTTCTCCTTTATTTGGTTAATGTAGTAACTTTTGTAGAGTAACTTAGAATTCTTAGAATAAATGGAATTTGATCATAATTTTTAAAAGAATTTCTTAATCTGTTAACTTAAAACTTTTCAAACTGTAAAAAACAAGATTTTCTTTTTTTCTTCTTTACAAGAGTTCTATAAAGATTAAAGGGAGAAAAACTCACTGAGACTAAGCAGGGAGCAGCATGAGAAAAAACAAATACATTTAAACCTTCCAAAGCTGCTAATGGCAAGAGGAATATTGGCACATTTCTTATTCAATGAGTCTACACCAGGTCTGCAGAAGGAACAGTCCTGCCTGCAGGCAAGGGTGGAATGAGAGGGTCTGCAGGTACCCATGAATCTTCTGGCTTCTAAAACCAACTTTTGCTTGAGGAGCCAATAAAACTGTGCTTCAGCCTATAGGCAGAGCCTTTCTGAGGTTCAAGGCACATGGCTCATCATCCCATAGGATTATGAGAGGAGGGAATATAAAAGGAATCCACAAACTGGCATAGAGCCTTTCACAGAATAGATTTTCAATAAATATTGGCAGATTCACAGATTTTTATTACCTATGTAGCATAGAACACCTTCCTGGTCTTTACTTTTTTCCTTTAAAAGTTGGAGGAACTTGAACCCAATTGCCAGTCATTTCACCACTAAATACATATATTTATTAATGAGAAAATAAATAGTCATCAACATTCTAACTAGAAAATATATGAGTCTTCACATATGGAATGAAGACACCAAATATACAAGTTCTGGAATGATGAGGTTACCCTGGTCGGTCCAAATAACTCATTCAACCCATCTTGTGATCCTTATTCCTGAGATGGCTTGCAGGGCTGGTCACATACTCTTCAGCTGCAAGGCTAAAAGATTTCCAAGTTTGTTAACCACTGTAAAATGTTTTTCCATTCTCTGCTAAACTCTACATTCCTCCAAGTTTGTGAATGTGTCTTCTTTTTTCTGTCTTTTCTGGCAAAATACTAAGGACATAGAGATCTGATCAATTATTATTGAATTAGATATGACTGGCCCATATGGTTCAACACTGGACCTTGACTTCACTAACACCAGTCTTTAACCAGGTGCACTACTGAAGAAAGTATGTGAAGTGAAGTGAAGACGGAGACACTCTGCCAAAATAGAAATCCAAAAAAAAAAAAAAAACAAAAAACCTGTGAAATCATCACCCTTCTTTAAATTTTTCTATTGTCCTTCCATTTATTTATGAGGTCAAGGGCTTACTGGACACCTTTAACCTAAAGATCTGGGCTGCTAAGAGTACTTTTGAAATAGTCAGTCAGTTGTGAAATAAACACTCCTGATCATCTGATAGTTGCTGACTTGTGACTTGGTTTTTCAGGGAACTCTCCTATGGCTCAGTTTAACTATTTCACCAAAGAAGAGGTTGTGTCATTTCTCAGCTCAAAACACTATCATTAAGAAAAACTGGCCTCTCCTTTACTCTCCCAGACCCAGTCTGTTCCTCCCCACCCTTTAAAAGCATACTTCCCTGAATAATCTTACTGGTGATGCAGTTAGAATTGACTTTAAAATTGCTCCATGACCTTAAAATTGCTCCAATTTGGGAGGTAATGATCCTTGGAAAATAGCCACTATTCCTTACATTCTTGGTTTTTCCTTTTTACCAGCACTCTGACCCTAAGTATTTTGACTTAAATGGCATTATATCAAGTTGCACCAACTAATCAGAATTTTGGAGCTAGAAAGGAACCTGAATGATTGACTAGTCAACTCCACTGTACTGAAATTGAGCTCCAGAATAAAAGCCTTAGCCTATATCTTTAGACAGATTCAAGAGGAAACATCAAGTCTGGGCCCTTTCTAGTGAATACACTGTTACTCTATTGGCATAAACCAAATCTGAGAAAATGAGCTCATGAGTTCATGCCCAGCAACATGAAAATGTTCCTAATTCTCTAGAAACAATGTGATAATTTAAGCAAGCAAGACCTCACTCTAGGTTCCTCCCAAAATGAAGGAGCAGAGCTGCCGGGAACATCGATGCCTCCTGGGGAATTTCCTGCTATACAAAGGAGAGAGTCAATACCTCATTTTGACAGATCTTTTTCATATTCCTGATCCACATTTCCTCTTATTTCTACATTTATTAGGGTTTACTGGAATAGGTCTCAAACACCTTATCAAGCAGTATTTAGAAATCTTTCTGTGCTATCTTTCCTGTGCATTCCAGCTTCATACCCTCTCCTCTAAGGAAGGCTCCACAAAGATGGGAATGTACATACAGACAAGTCACCTCTAGAGTCTAGGAAGGGAGCCTGCTAAAACTGCCCACCTTCCAGGAAGAAATCGTTTTTTTCTGAACTCTATGTGAATAGAACTTGAAAACTTGAACTTTGAGTTGTGATTTGATACCTGAAATTCCTTTCATTCCACAATTAAAGGTAAGGCATTCAGGGTAAACATAGCAAAACTAAGCACTCTCTGGACTCACTAATGCTCATAAAGGGATAAACGACTGACATGTATCAATTCCTAGAGCTAATTTTGGAAAAAGAGGAGGAAAAAGGAGAGGTCAAGGGCACTGAAGGAAGAATGAACACAGGAAAAAAGAAAGGCTGGAGGCATCAAAGAGAAAGTCTACCCACTTCACCATCTGCCCTGAACAATGCTGTTTAATTACTTCCAGATCTGCTCCTCACATGTTTTTTTTTTTATCAACTTTGACCACAAAGGCAGCTATTACTGGTTTTCAAATGGATAAGGATATCTTTGGGTGGCATCTATCTAGATGAAGATGAATGGGCAATAGGTTCTTATAAATAGGCAAACTAGAAAGAGATTTTAAAACACGTAATATACCTTGTATACCTAATTGTATTACCTAATCAGGATGATATTTTATATTAGCATGGTTCTTTCAACTAAGAAGCTAAAAGTGGAAAAGGAATCATAGATCTATAGAAAACAGAAAATTCAGCTCCCCGTGTATCCCCTAGAGTGTTGTCTGTATTAGAAGTCACAAAAACTGAAAGATAAACACTCACGTTAAAAGGTTTTCCATATTACCCCACCAGCCAGTCGCGCTTGCAAGTGAAATAATTTACAGTACATAGACACACTTGCCCTAATAAAAGCAACTCAACACGGTAAAAAAAAAAAAAGTTTTCTATATTGGTATGATTGCTTCCATAAATGGAACACTGGAAGCAGTGATGATGTTGAGAAAGTGGTAGAATGCAGTCTCTTTTTATTTTCTAGGGGGAAAAAGGCAGAGAAAGAGAAGGAAAAAAATAATAGTGGATAGTTCTCCCATTTATACACTACCTGGGTTAATATGAAATTGACAAGCTAATGACTGTGTAAAAATTGCCTCTATTGTTTACCATCTAGATGTGGTCAGCCTTCTTACCACTCTGCCCACCACTGGGTATGGGCTTGTACAGAATGCAGTAAGTGACTGATAGGGTCTGTGTGCCACGTGTAACCTAGCTAGAGAAGACATTCTGGAAGAAGTGCACACGGAGACCTGGTGATATTCCCAATGGTGGGGTGTGTGTCTCTCTGCACTCAGTAAATAGTCTCACTTCAAAACTGCTATGCGGAGTTGTGGCAGAACAGAGCTCAGCTGGGACCAGCCAAACCCCTCCATTTGAGGAAGACGAAAGGGAAAAAAAAAAAAAAAAGCAGAGCATTCCCTTGGCTGTTCCAGGCACTGACCTGGGATGTGGTGGGAAGTACTCACCTTTTAGTTTTGTTTCATGCTGCAAACTTGCAAGGATGTGAAAAACCATTCCTCCTCACTCTTTCCTGATCTACTTTCTAAGCTCCTGCCTCTTGCCCTTCACAATGTGAGACAAGCAAACAGACCAAGACTTTTAGTCATCAACTACAGAAAGAACTTCCATGGAGAGGTACCAGAAACCCAACTGCTATGGTGCTAATCTCGTCTCATCTTGCCTCTTACAAGGACCAGGATGGTTGGACATACAAAAACAAGGGCTGTGTAATTTATTCTCATGTGGCCTTGTTCTGGTCTGGGTTACAAGTGTTCTCCTTGATTACCTTAACTTTCATGGGTTTCCTCATTTTCCAATAAATCAAGTTCAGATTCCTGACACCTGAGGAGGCTCTCCTGGGGGCTGGTAGTAATACTTTGCCTACCTCCCCTTCCACTCCAACCTACAGTGCTTTACTGTGTTGCTCCATCCTTTCTTCTGCCCACCTAGACATCTCCCTCTACCTACTCCCTCTCCCTTTAAATCCTGCCCCTCTGCGGCAAACCCTTTTGTATCTCCCTATGATACACTCTCATACCCCTTGTCATTTTTCTTCATAACACTTAAGGCCATAAAATACTTACATGTGTAGTCATCAGTGGGGTGACTTTCTTCCTCACTAGACAATTAGTTCATTGAAGATAGGGACAGCATGTATTATGTTCTTTGACATACATGTATCAGCAAACCGGTAGTAGGTGTTTAGATTAATTGCCAAGTTAATAATTATATTAATGAAGGTAAACACCAGTTAAAATTTCTACTTCCTTCATAAGTGGGACCTTTAACCTCTCCAGCTGAGTATATTCTTGTTAGTCATCATCTAAAGTAACAGGTGAACTTTGTGCTTCCTGCTGGCACTATCACTTTCCATGTTTGGTCAGCATTATCTGGATCTTAGTGTTATCTCCTCTGTTATTCTAAGGCTCCTTGACAGCAGGGACTCTCATTCATTCTTTCCAACATTCACAACTTCAATCACAAAAGTTACTAGATGGGACTCAAAAACTGTTGTCTGAATGATGGATAAATCTTTTATGTATTCATCTGTTTGTTTGTTAAATGTTTATAGTCTCACATTCTTCCTACAACAGAGTAAAAAAAAAAAAAATTAACCAGTCAACAAATCTTTTCAGCATTTCAGAGTTTCAGCCATGTAGCATATGCTCCTTCCAGAGGCATTCCACTGTGTTCTGAGAAGTCTTGAGTTTAAAGATGTGAAGGCAGGACATGAAGGAGTTTAAGTTTTTGGCCAGAGACAACAGAGGAGGTTAAGAGGCTGGAGTAGTGGGAAAATGGAGACAGCAGGAGTAAGTAGTTGGGACAGATGGTTTAGGTGGAAAAAAACTGTTAAGCTCCAAGAAACTCAAGGGAGTGAGGGGTTTTGAGCTGAAGTCTTTATCCTGTATATACTGTGTCACCTTGGGAAAATCACTTTTCTCCCTGGATCTGTTTCCACATGAGTGAAATGACACAAATGATACTTATCTTTCAGATTATTTACAGGATTCATACAATAATAAGCGAGAAATTGGTCTATCAGCTCAAAAGGGTTATGCAAGTGGTATCACCTAAATGGTGATTAGGATCGAGAACTGCAGTGAGACAGCTCAGAGGGCCTGGGAGACCACAGGCAGAAGCTTATGTTTCACTGGGGGAGTAAAAGGACCATCAGCCTACAGCCCCTGAAATAACTGGGGATTAAAAAGTTAAATGGGGAGAAGGTAGGCAGAATTTGAGGAAGGAATGTGGGGGGGTGGGGCAGAAAGAGCAACTAAATAGAGTATGAATAAGGCATAAAGTACACAGTGTTGAAGGTCAGGCCAGAAGGGTCTTGGGGGGAGATAAGGGGGACACCCAAGGAAAGGGAACAGCTGGGCACTGAGAAGGCTGAAGAAAGAGGGCCGGGTGCTTAGTGTTTCTCCCGTGAGACAGAAGATACATACAATGAGGAGAGATCGAAGAGAGGGAATCCAGGATACCACAGATGCAGCATTTAGGGGATGGGAAAAGGCTGGGTACCAAAGGGCTCCCACAGAAAGTGGGCCTGTGCATCTTAAACTTACACAATGTGATGTCAATTATATCTCAAAAAAGCGTGGGAAAAAAATTAAGCACTTGTTACCTCCTGCTTATCAGAGGCAATCAGCATCATGTCATTAATATGGTAAGCCAGGGTGATGTTTTATGGAATAAGATTAAAAAAAGATCAATTCATAGAGATGGAAAGGAAAATGGTGGGGGCTGGGAGGAGGGGAGGAAATGGGACTTATTTAACGGATACAGAGTTTTGGGTTTTTGCAAGATGAAAAAGATTCTGGAAGTGGATGGTGGTGACGGCAGAACAACAATGTGAGTGTGCTTAATGTCACAGGACTATATACTTAAAAATGGTTAAAATGGGAAGTTTTATGTTCTGCATATTTTACCACAGTTTTTTAAATAAGTAAATAAATAAATAAAAAGAAAATAAAACTTAAGATGGAGTCAATTGTACTTTCTACTAAGAGGATATAAGAACAGGAGCAGTAAAGGTGTCCCTGAAGAACTGATGAAAGGAAAAGGAACCACAGAAACCAAAGCTGAAGGAAATGTCCAAGCCAGGCTGTCTTCTTCCTAGACATGCAACCCACTACATTTTCCAGATTCCTTTGTAGTCGGGTATGGCCAGGTGACCAAATTTTAGCCAAACTAACATGAACAGAATGTTGTAGGTCACTTTCCACAGGCAGGTACATAAAAAGCTTCCACTTGTGTTCCTCTATGCTATTTTCCCATCTGAAGGTTGGTTGCTCATGCCCAGAGTGACTTTGGAAACCACATATGGAAGATAATGAAGCCACAAGATAAATGGAGCTTAGTCTCCTACATCACTGCTTGCAGGGTAGACCTCTATCAATCAGGACATCTATTTTAACTATTAAGACATCTATTTTAAACTTAACTTTAGCAAGAAAAAACAAGTGTATTGTGTTCAAGCCAATATAGAATTGGGGGTGAATTTATTACAAGAGCTATCATTACCTTAATTAAGACTGAGGAGCCCACAGGCTGCATTTTTGAATATTCAAATGAGAATTATAAGAAGAAGTGGAAACAGCTGGGAGAAAGAAAATAATAGCAGATCGTATCTCTGAATAGTCTTTGAAGCCAGAGTCCAGGAAAAAAAAAATCAAATTGTGGCTTTTAATGAATGCTTTTAATAAAGCATGTGCTATTTGCACATCATGACCTAGTCAGTCCATATCCATCCCTGTTTATTGGCTCTCCTCTACTTTACAACGGCGGCCATGGCACTTAACCTGTCACTGGCTTTCTATATATAGCCACAAAAGAAAAATATCAACCAAATTTCCATAAAGGAAAAACTCCAGGTTCCTTCTCTTGCTTTCTCTCTCTCTATCTATCCCCCAAATAATTTTTAATTGTTTAATGTGGGAAAATGTTTTATGGGAATTGCATTCCTTTCTGAGCCACTGCCTGGGTCATTTAAAAATAAACAATAGACAAAGGGAAACATTAACTTGGGGGTACTTTATAATAACAACCTCCAGGGCTGATCCAGCATTGACTAGGAAGATAAAAGGAGTTAGAAAATTTGTGGCAATCTAGGCTACATAAAAATAATATTCAGCTTTCCCATCTCCTACTCCCTAACAGGTATGATCCAAATGGAGACGATGCCTAATTAATTCTGTGGTCCTGTCAGTTCCTATTATTGTTAAAATATTATCAGATGCTCAGATAAGTCATAGGCCAGTGAATTAATATAGTTACTAAAGGCTGAAGTTTGCAGAGACGGAAGCCATTCAAGCAAAGACAAGGTGTAAACAGGATTTATTATAATGACCGTTATTATTTTTATTATGTTAAGCAGATAGGTCTATCCAAGACACGCAAACTTAGCTTTTAAGTCTTGATCATAAACCTTTAGGCACTTTTCTAGCCCCTGTAATAGCACCAATGAGAGATTAAACTAGAAAGCAAATCTACAAATGAGTAGCTATCTTACAATTAGTAAGCACTCTCCTTCATATAAAATTCCATGACAGTCTTTAATAGCCATACTTTATACTCACCTAGAGCCTTTCATCAGAAAAGCTCAAAGCACTTCTTGATAATACCAGTGCCAATTCTCTCAAAATGATTTTAAGTTAGGGAGCTAGAATTCCCAACCACAAGGCATTTTGGCCACTGCTGAGATCTGAGCCCTCTGTCTCCATCCCCTGGAGTTGTGGGTGACACTCTGCCCAGAGCACAGCCCCACTCCCAGCCCAATTAAGGGGAGAAGGATCCTATCAGGGCAGGAAATACAAGTTTCAGCCACATTAGAGGCAATGGGAGGAAAAGAAAAGCTCAGCCTTTGGAATTAGACCTGACTACACACCATAGCTTTAAACAAATCATTTTAAACCTCTCTGAGCTTCAGTTTGCTCATCAATAATCAAGAATGTAAGATAATACTATAGTTCTTGGCACACAGTATGCACTCAATTAATATCTGCTTCAGAGTATAAGACCATATTCTTCATATTCCTAATTTCATTTGATCTTTTTTTTTCCCATTGGATCTTTGAAACTAAGCAATGTTTTATCCGGTTAATACTGGGCTGAAAGTCTGCATGAGAATACTGCCCAAGTAGGCACTGAATAAATGTTAGTGGAGTTGTCTTGTTATGGAAAAAGTATATATCCAATGCCCACGCTAACCAAACCACCTTGGGTTGCCCATAAAAACAAGTCCAATATTATCTCATATAAATGCTAATCCTTGGGTATGAAAGATTTATACTAGTTCAACTGTAACCCTCTTTAGTATATCTTAGTTGATTTTCTAAGTCCCTTACATCCTCTATTTGTAAACAAAGGCGAACACTGTTACAGATTTTAACACTTTTTTTTTTAAAGATTTTATTTATTTGACAGAGAGCGCAAGCAGAGGGAGAGAGAGGGAGAAGCAGGCTCCCTGCTGAGCAAGGAGCCCGATGCGGGACTCGATCCCAGGGCCCTGGGACCATGACTGGGGCTGAAGGCAGCTGCTTAACCGACTAAGCCACCTAGGGACACCTGGATTTTAACACTTTTTAAAATATCAAATGATAAGTTATTAGTTACAGAGATTTGTTTAAAAAAATCTTATGTTGTATAAACTTATATATATTACTATGCTTTCTGGATTATTTTTAGGAGGCACATACTTAGTCCTTTCAGCTATCTGAAGACAAAATTGTATATCTTCCATTATAAATATCATATTTTCATCAGATTTTTCATAGCTTACCAAAAATGCAGCCAAACCATTTATCAATCAAGAACTATAAAATCAAAAGGAATCCCTATTCCCTGGATTTCAAAGTGTTAAAAAAAACTCTAGAGGGTATAATGCTAAGTGAAATAAGTCAGTCGAAAAAGACAAATACCATATGATTTCACTCATATGTAGAATTTAACAAAACAAACAAGGGGAAAAAGAGATAAACAAAAAACAGACTCTTAAATATAGAGAACAAACTCGTGGTTGCCAGAGGGAGATGGGTGGGGAGATGGTGAAATAGGTGAAGGGAATTAAGAGTCACTTAGGAGGGGCGCCTGGGTGGCTTAGTCATTAAGCGTCTGCCTTCGGCTCAGGTCATGATCCCAGGGTCCTGGGATCGAGCCCCACATCAGGCTTCCCGCTCTGCGGGAAACCTGCTTCTCCCTCTCCCACTCCCCCGCTTGTGTTCCCTCTCTCCCTGTGTCTCTCTCTGTCAAATAAATAAAGAAAACCTTTAAAAAAAAAAAAAGAGTACACTTATGAGCACTGAGTACTGTACAGAATTGCTGAATCATTATATTGTACTCCTGAAACTAATATAACACTGTATTTTAATTATATATATATATTTTAAAGATTTTATTTATTTATTTGAGAGAGAGAATGAGAGAGAGAGAGAGAGCATGAGAGGGGGAAGGGTCAGAGGGAGAAGCAGACTCCCTGCTGAGCAGGGAGCCCAACACAGGACTCGATCCCAGGACTCCAGGATCATGACCTGAGCCGAAGGCAGTCACTTAACCAACTGAGCCACCCAGGCGCCCTGTTAATTATATTTGAATTTAAAAAAATTTTTAAAAAACTTAGGTTATTTACTTCTTAGGCCATGACAGTGACATCACTTACTCAGAACTTGTCTAGCAACCTCCATCAATTCAAAACATGGTACTGACCAAACAGTAAGGACAAAAGTTGGGAGGAGCTTCTGAGTAGGCAAAGTAGATATTAAGAACATTTCTGTCTAATAGTCATGAATTTCATTCAAGACATATTTCAGAATATCACTCAGGGCTAAGTTACCCTTACTTTGTCCACAATTCTAGTAAGTTTTCATTTGATTTCTCCTATTATCAGTAGATAAAAAGCAGCAAACCAGAAGTGTGTAGACATTAAAAGGAAGAAGACTTTTTACAGCTGTCAGCCAATAATCCAACAAACCAAGAAGTTCTTTTTGAATGGTAACTGTTTTCTGGCACTTTAGTGGGTTCTAAGGGACAGAGAAGTAGAAGTTATTATCCTTGCCCTCCGTAGCTTACACTTTGGTTGAGGGTAGAAAAGAGTTCCACACAGGAAACAAATAGAAACAAATAAATTATATAGCACTGACCATAGCTTTAAAAACTTCAAAGAGAGACTTCAGCATGGGAGAGAATACAAAAGATTTCATTGAGGCCAAATCTTTTAATTTTTTACAAAAGGACACACGAAAAATATCAGAAAAATTAGAACAAGACCTGTACCTGAAAGACAAAAAACAAATGTCTGGAAGGGGATGCCTTCTAATCACTGTGGGAGACACTTAAAAATTAAAAAAAAAAAAATCTTATTCGTCTTGCTCAGAGGAGAAGAATAGGGAAGATGAGGATGTTTCAAGGATCAAACGGTGATTTTGATACACAGTGTGTATATCTGGAAAACCAAGTAAGGAGAAATCAACTTATAGGACAGAAGCAAAGACTTCAATAAAGCATTGAAATGTATTTTTAAAAACAATTATTTTTTTTAAGTCTTCCTTTTATGTACTGCTCTTTAAATGGTTTCAGTGAAATAGCATGGAGGCAGAGTAATGGGTGCAATGACCCATTCAGTAGTGCTGGGCTGCATGACCTGTGTAAGGTCATCCTCCCCTGCCCCACTCGACCACCTCTGCCAATATACAGGCTCACCGACACCTTCCCAGCAGCAATGGCTCTCCTTCAAGGAGTTTCACAGAGATCATAATCTGTAATCAGGATTGTGAACAAGAACTTCATGAACTGCTCTATTCATGACCCAGGTTGGGAAAGAGGGCCAAGTCTGTCTGCCAGCATCAGTGGACAACAATGATGATAAAGGCCATGGGCCAAAGATTCTGAAGGAGGAAAATGTGCACACACCAAACTTGCTGCCTGACTCCTTGGAGATAGACAGATGCTGGCTTGGATTTGAAGGGCACCAAGATAATCCTCAATTAAATCTCTTTCCCACCCACAAGAAAAGCAATGCAGTATGGTGAAGAGAGGATTACGGTTATTTATCCCCCGAGTAAAACACAGGCAATAAAAACAGTAAAGTTCCTACCAGCCAGAGACAACTGGTGACATAAATTCCAGGTAAGTGGCCATTTGCAAATCTGTCCTAGATCAAAGACAGCAGAGAATAGTCTTCAAAAAAATGAAAGAATATGTTCTCATCTTCTTTGTTGGCATTCACAATGTAATAAAAGAGACATGACATACTTTTACATTGGATTTGCATGATCAATGTTTTCTCCGTCACTTTTTAAAGTCTAGACTCTAGACAATCAACAAAGCGTTAGATCAAGCCCCAATTTGCAACATTTGTGAATGTCTATGGTTTAAATGCTTCCACTGTGGCCAATTTCAAGCTTCCAACATAATGTCATTGAAAAAAGAGTTGGTTGGGGCCCCTGGATGGCTCAGTCGGTTAGGTGTCTGCCTTTGGCTCAGGTCATGATCCCAGGGTTCTGGGCCTTAAGCCCTGCATTGGGCTCCTTGCTCGGTGGAGACGCTGCTTCTCTCTCTGCCTGCCACTCCTCCTGCTTGTGCACTCTCTCTGACAAGTAAATAAAATATTTAATATCTCATATATATATGTGTGTGTGTATATATATACATATATATATATATATAGAGAGAGAGAGAGAGAGAGAGAAAACAGAGTTGGGAAGGGATGAGAAACAGCCCACCATTATACAGTGTTTCTATCACACAGATACAAAAGACATAAGCAATCTCAAAAGCACAGAAATCTCAAAATGCAGTAAAATATTAGGAAGTGATGAATTTTTAGAATGTATTATTTTTATGTTTAATATAATTTTTAGTAATGAGTTTATATAATTTAACTTTTAGTAATGACTGTATGTAACAGGGCTCACAAAATTCCTACAAATTGAACAATCTGCTCTCAAGAACAGTATGAGCCAGAGTCAACACAACATGGGTTCCATTCATTCCTGAGACCTACCTATATTCCCGCCCTGATTTCAGGAGCTGACAAATGCCCTTGTTTGTCCAATCTATATAGATCAAGTTGTTTTCTGGTCACCTGCAACCAAAAGAATCTTGGCTTATTAAAGAGATCCCTGACAGCTAAAGCAGATGAGGATGACTTCATCCAAGAGGCAGGATTGACGTTAACACCTTTGAAGATTGATCTTCCAGGGTGCTTCGCTTTTTCTTCCCCCCCCCCTTTTTTTTAAACTGGGCTTCCCACCTTGTTAAATGGAATTTCCAACTACGAAAAACCTGGCCATGCCATGCAATGGTCCCTTTAAATGTCTTCCCCAGATGAAGAATGTTTAATCAGCTGAGCAGAGCCTACAGTCCCCACAGGAGTTGGGAGGATGTTAACAGCTCACAACCGCTCCTGTATTCCCAGGGGCCACAGCATCACTTTGTGAAACTGCACAGGGTGGAGTCCTGGCTTTTCCCTGGGGAGGAAGTGGCTGCTGAAATGCCAGATGTGCCATTCCCACAGCAGCTGGTGGAAGGCCCATCTCTCCCAGGGTGAGGAGCAGCCTCTGCAGAGACCAAGCCCCGGAAGTCTATAAAATTTCCACAGACTTGCCAGGAGAACCCAAGCTGCACGGTGCCTGAGGCAACACAGGATGATAAACAGAACATTATTCAGGGCTGATGCTCCCACCCACCTCCTTCATTTTTGGTCTATCAGTGTTGGAAAAACCTGTTTAAAGAGTTATTCCAAGTGTTTTCAAGTCTCTAATCTGTCTTCAAAAATATCCTTGAAGAGGAAACAAAGGTTGTTTGCTAGGAGGGGGTGGGGTGGGGTGGAAATGGCTAGGAAAAGTCTTTCCAGCATACCTAGATGAAAGCCACAAATTAGGGTTGGGTAGGGCTTGGACAGAAACCAGCTTGTCTATCAGTCTGCTGCACTCTGCTTGTCCTGCATTTTTAATAAGAGGGGCAGCTGAAGTCCACTCCTCTGTGTGAAAGCTGGGGGTGGGAAGATGAGGGCAGAAGGGAAATGGGGGAGCGGGGTGGAGAGGCTACAGATGATTGGAAAGGGGAAGTGGGCTAGACATGGAAAAACAGCAGGGAAATCAAGTGTGTGGTTCATCTGAAATCTTGTTTAATGTACATTTTCTCAAAGGGGTTGAGCTGAACCCTTCAGCCATGCATCCAGAGTTGATTGAAAACCTGAAATTTCCTGTAATTGGACCTCATTAATAAATTCCTCAGGGTTCCAGGAGGCTCTGAAGAGGTAAAACAAGGGTCTGGAGAGATGAGAGCAACGGGAGGTTGTAAGATCCCAAACCATGGAGTTAATTCCATTTAATCAGCCTGGAAAAAGTCTGCATTCACAACAATCCCCAGGACATGCTGAGCCTTTCTGCCCTCTTCAGCAGGGTGGGATTTTCTCTCACTCACTACTTTTTAACCCCTATGTCCAAAATGGATAACGAACTGCCCCACAAGTTCTGCAAGTCAACTGTTACGAAGTGATGCCTGTCTTCTCTCAAGAAACCTCACTACTGCTATGGTGGGTGTGATTCCAGTGATTGAGGCAGAGAGGCTGCCACCTGCCAATCTCCTCTGTTCATTTCCACCCACTACTGCTTTGCCACACCCATATCCTCCCCTCTGCCTTTATTCCCACCTCTAACCCCAGCTGTTAGCTTGATCCCAAATTCACACATAATCCCAAACCTTTATTGAGACATTAGCATTGGCTTATTGCCACACATTGGCTTCTTGAGTGATTAGTAAAGTGGCAAGTATGCTTGGTGTGAAATGTACCTTCTCTATTTTCCTCTAGTAGAGTGAGCCTGAACTATGACATGCGCAAGGATCAGAAATCTAGGAAAAAACAAGAAGCAAAGGGTGATATCAGTCCAAATTAGGAAGTCAACCTCTAAACAGGAAAGGACACAGTCAAATGCAGGATTTTGCCAGGGCTCCAAATGGCCTCTTCTCATAATCTCTATATCTTGCAAATTTCTCCTTCCCTCCCTGGGCATTTCAGTAAGAAGTGTTATTTGGTAAGACCAGAATGGAAGAGGCATAGCAACATCAACCTCCATCCCCACGGATCATTAACCTCCCTCCCCAAGTACCCCAAGGTCACACTGGTCCTCAGAGCATGACTCACACCGGGGCAAGGGCAAAGGGTCTTCTGTGGGATGTGACTGTTTTCACTGTCCAGACTAGAGTTAAGGTGCAGAGAAAAGGGGACAGAGATGAAGAAGAGAGGAAAGATGAACTCACCAAGATAGTGGAACCAGAAGAGGTAGTTAAGCCAGACCTGCAGTTACCTTCCTTTGCACCCACCCATAGCCATCTTCACACCCCGAATTTGAGCTTGGGAATGTAAGAACAGGCTGCTCCTTTCACTTCTAACTTAGCCTCTATTTTCCTGTTCCCTTACCAGGCTGCATGTGGAGTTCTTCCTCTCAACTCTTCTCCATCCTTTAATACCCCCTCACCCCATCCCAAAGTAGAAAAAAGAAGTTTCTTTGCACTACTCTTCCTTATGATTATAGAGAAATCTCAGGTGACCCAATGTTTCCATCATAATGCATGGTAACTAAGCTGTATCTCTCCCTCTTCTTGAAGGCCATCTTTGTGTCCTTCCTCCCAGCATAGGGCATTATACTCAGGCCATCATAAAGGAAAAGACTGATGAATGTGTCTACAAAAAATAAAAATTAGATTAAAAAATAAACTTCCATATGGCAAATATGAGGCAAATCATAAACAAAGTCCAAAGACAAAAACTGGAGAAAATTTCTTGAAATAAATCTCACTTACAAAGGTCTGGTTTCTTAATAAACAAAAAGATTCCTTATAAATCAGTGTGACAAAAGAGCAAAGGAAATTAATTATCTGCTCATTAAGAAAAAAAGAGATATACTTGTACAACATCATTCAACATTAAAAAGATAAAAATCAGAACAAGTCACTGTTTTTCCCTATCAGATTTGAAAATATCTAAGGTTTAATAATCCCAAGAGTTGATGAGGATAGGGAGAAACAGACAGTCACATACTGTTTGTGGGAGTCTCCATAAGCATAGCTTTGAAAAAGTAAATATAGCAGTATCTAGAAAAGTTTAAAAAATGTACATAAACTTTGACCCAGAAATTCCAATATGAGAAATGTATTCTATAGATATAAAAGACCCAAAAATACATGTACAAAGATCAATGAAACTTCATTTGCAATTTAAAAAAATTATCCATATATAGGCCATTATTGCATTGATTTTTTTTAATTCTAGGAAAGAAAATGGTAAAGGTAGGCATCTTAGTCCATTCAAACTGCTATAATAAAATACAGCAGACTGGGTGCTCATAAACAAAAGAAATTTATTGCTCACAATTCTGGATTCTGGAAAATCCAAGATGAAGACAACAGCATGGTCGCGTTCTGGTGAGAGCCCCTTTCCTGGTTCATAGGACAGCAACTTCTCGCCATGTCCGCACATGGTCAAAGGGGCTGCAGTCTCTCTGCAGCCTCTTTTACAAGGCACTAATCCCATTTGTGAGGCCTCTGCCCTAATCTAATCAGTTCCAAAAGGCCACCTTCTAATACTATAATCTTTGGAGGTTATGACCTCAACATACGAATTTTGGGGTGACACAAATATTCATAATCCACAGCATTAGGATTGGAGGTAAGATGAGAGGCTTTTATTTTTTATCCAAAATTTTTGTTTGACTTAATTTTTTACCAAGTGTATTTTTTCTAAAAAACATTCATTTTTAAATCAATAAAAACCAAACAAAAAAACCCTCCAGCTATACCTGCTGGTTGCTAACTCCTTTCTGGTGCCCAAGAATTCCCCAGAACAAACACAGGATTCACCTAACCAGTCCCAATTAACCAACACTTCAAACTGAGTAAAATCTTTTTTTTTTTAAGATTTTATTTATTTATTTGACAGAGAGAGACACAGCAAGAGAGGGAATACAAGCAGTGGGAGTGGGAGAGGAAGCTGGCTTCCCGCCGAGCAGGGAGCCCAATGCGGGGCTCAATCCCAGGACCTGGAATCATGACCTGAGTCGAAGGCAGACACTTAACGACTGAGCCACCCAGGCGCCCCAAAATCTTTGATAGAAACACTCTGTATCAGAACAGTTAACAAAAGACTAAAAAAATAATTTATTTTTTTTTAAGATTTTATTTATTTATTTGAAAGAGAGACACAGCGAGAGAGGGAACACAAGCAGGGGGAGTGGGAGAGGGAGAAGCAGGCTCCCCGCTGAGCAGGGAGGCTGACGTGGGGCTTGATCCCAGGACCCTGGATCATTACCCAAGCCGAAGGCAGATGCTCAACGACTGAGCCATCCAGGCCCACCCCCCCCCACCAAAATTAATTTCTTGATGGTCTCTTTCCCAGGGACTGGTTCAGAAACAATTGAAAGAGGCTAGATTATAGGCAATCAAGTGGGGTTTTGGAGTAAGCAGTCACTAGCTTCACCCTGCTCCCACATGGTGGGGGCTAGCCAGGGTAGAACTGGGAACAGATCAGTAGGGAGGTGGGTAGTATCAGGGACACCTACCACTCTGACACCAAGCAGGCCCACTCTCTCTACTGTACATATTGTCAGGAAGAGTCAGGAGGTTTAGAATCCTGCCCCAAAGTATGATTCCAACCATATGACATTCTGGACAGTAAAAAAGATCAGTGGTTGCTAGGAGCTGGGATGGGGGGATGAATAGGTAGAACACAAAGAATTTTTAGGGCAGTGAAACTATTCTGTATGACAGTATAATGGTGGCTACATGTCATTATACATTTGCATTTGCACAAACCCACAGAATCAACAACACCAGGAGTGAATTTAATGTAAACTATGGGTGATTATGAAGTACAGATGTACGTTTGAGGATTGTAAAAGCTACCACTCTTGTGGGGGATGTTGATAACAGGGGTGGCTGTGCAGGTATGGGCACAGTAGGTACATAGGAAATCTCTGTACCTTCCTCTCTAAAAACAAAAAAATGAGAGAACAGATACTGTGTAATGTACGCTTGTTAGCTGCTAAGTAAAAGCAAATCCTGCCCCAGGCAGTGTTCTCACCTGCTTCCTACAGCCCAGGTCACTTTTCACCCTTAACTGGACTCTCAGGACTTGGCCAGGTTCCACCTATAATTTCACTTGTAAATGTTTACATATAAAGTAGGGACTTTCATTTTTCACTCCACATACATTTATAACTTGAAATTTTGCAATAATATCATCATGCATTGCTTCTATAAAAATAAAATAAAATAAAAACTGCTAGAACTCATACAGGAATTCAGTCAAGTAGCAGGCTATAAAATCAATGCACAGAAATCAGTGGCATTCCTATACACCAACAACAAGACAGAAGAGAGACAAATCAAGGAGTCGATCCCATTTACGATTGCATCCAAAACCATAAGATACCTAGGAATAAATTTAACCAAAGCGGCAAAGAATCTGTACTCAGAAAACTATAAAATACTCATGAAAGAAATTGAAGAAGACACAAAGAAATGGAAAAACGTTCCATGCTCATGGATGGGAAGAACAAACACTGTGAAGATGTCAGTGCTACCTAGAGCAATCTACACATTCAATGCAATCCCCATCAAAATACCATCCACCTTTTTCAAAGAAATGGAACAAATAATCCTAAAATTTGTATGGAACCAGAAGAGACCCCGAATAGCCAGAGGAATATTGAAAAAGAAAAGCAAAGCTGGCAGCATCACAGTTCCAGACTTCCAGCTCTATTACAAAGCTGTCATCATCAAGACAGTATGGTATTGGCACAAAAACAGACACATAGATCAATGGAACAGAATCGAGAGCCCAGAAATGGACCCTCAACTCTATGGTCAACTCATCTTTGACAAAGCAGGAAAGAATGTCCAATGGAAAAAAGACAGTCTCTTCAACAAATGGTGTTGGGAAAATTGGACAGCCACATGCAGAAGAATGAAACTGGACCATTTCTTTACACCACACACAAAAATAGACTCCAATGGTTGAAAGACCCACACGTGAGACAGGAGTCCATCAAAATCCTAAAGGAGAACACAGACAGCAACCTCTTCGACCTCAGCCGCAGCAACTTCTTCCTAGAAACATCGCCAAAGGCAAGGGAAGCCAGGGCAAAAATGAACTATTGGGATTTCATCAAGATAAAAAGCTTTTGCACAGCAAAAGAAACAGTCCACAAAACCAAAAGACAACCGACAGAATGGGAGAAAATATTCGCAAATGACATATCAGATAAAGGGCTAGTATCCAAAATCTATAAAGAACTTATCAAACTCAACACCCAAAGAACAAATAATCCAATCAAGAAATGGGCAGAAGACATGAACAGACATTTTTCCAAAGAAGACATCCAAATGGCCAACAGACACATGAAAAAGTGCTCAACATCGCTCGGCATCAGGGAAATCCAAATCAAAACCTCAATGAGATACCACCTCACACCCGTCAGAATGGCTAAAATTAACAAGTCAGGAAACGACAGATGTTGGCGGGGATGCGGAGAAAGGGGAACCCTCCTACACGTTGGTGGGAATGCAAGCTGGTGCATCCACTCTGGAAAACAGTATGGAGGTTCCTCAAACAGTTGAAAATAGAGCTACCCTACGATCCAGCCATTGCACTACTGGCTATTTACCCCAAAGATACAAATGTAGGGACTCGAAGGGGTACATGCACCCCGATGTTTATAGCAGCAATGTCCACAATAGCCAAACTGTGGAAAGAGCCAAGATGTCCATCGACAGATGAATGGATAAAGAAGAAGTGGTATATATACACAATGGAATATTATGCAGCCATCAAAAGGAATGAGATCTTGCCATTTGCAACGACATGGATGGAACTGGAGGGTGTTATGCTGAGTGAAATAAGTCAGTCAGAGAAAGACATGTATCATATGACCTCACTGATATGAGGAATTCTTAATCTCAGGAAACAAACTGAGGGTTGCTGGAGTGGTGGGGGGTGGGAGGGATTGGGTGGCTGGGTGATAGACATTGGGGCAGGTATGTGCTATGGTGAGTGCTGTGAATTGGACAAGACTGATGAATCACGAATCTGTACTTCTGAAACAAATAATGCAATATATGTTAAGAAAAAAAAAAGAAGAAGAAGATAGCAGGAGGGGAAGAATGAAGGGGAGTAAGTTGGAGGGGGAGACGAACCATGAGAGACGATGGACTCTGAAAAACAAACTGAGGGTTCTAGAGGGGAGGGGGGTGGGGGATGGGTTAGCCTGGTGATGGGTATTAAAGAGGGCACATTCTGCATGGAGCACTGGGTGTTATGCACAAACAATGAATCATGGAACACTACATCAAAAACTAATGATGTAATGTATGGTGATTAACATAACAATAAAAAATTATTAAAAAAATAAAATAAAATAAACAGAACGCTGTAATATCATTAGTTAAGCCTCTGATTTCAATTATAAGCCAGATGTCTGTCTGCTCAAGCCTTTCTACTCTCTTGGATTTGTTACACTCAGCCTGGACTCCTCCCCTAGAGGTCCATCCCCTCCCCATGATTTTTCTCCCTTCACTAATCTTCCTCTTTGCCTTTGCCCTGCTGCCTCCCTATGCACTATCTCAATGGAACCCACACAAGGAAGTCTTCAGATCCCGCCACCTTCTCTATTCCCACAAGAAATGCAGGCACACTCAGCATTTTGTGAGTTTAGTAACTCTCTGGGGAGTTACGTGAAGCACAGCAGGGCTCCAACCCCCAGTACCTGCTCCCCACCGTTTTCAGTCCTGTGGGAGTGCAGCTCACATTATCTCACTGCCTGCCTTCCTCAGTCCCCCTTAGGACGACTAATGAATCCATTTCTTTCCATTTTTACACAAATTAATTCTAGCTAATTTAACCAAAAGAACTATGTGATAAGGATATAGGGAGTCTCAGGAAAGTCAGATGGACTGTAAGAACTGGAAAGCCCTCGGCAGGACTGTATCTATATCTCCCCTCTCTGCTTATCTATGTACTGGATTCTTCTCTCTCTACAATGCCTTTTCTCTGCTTCTCCATCCACATAGGAGAACATGGCTGCACCCTACTTACCAAGTGTCCAGCTACATAATAAGATAAACTGGCTGCCTCAGAACTCCAATCCCAAACTCCTGAGAAAGAGTGTCAGATTGGTCCTTGCCTATTATTTGCAGCCAAGAGAAAGAGGGTCTTAACAGCAGCAGGTCACATGAAATGTGAATGGCTCATGGCTAGGCACCTCTCTGGTCCTTACTTTCCTTGTCTATGAAATTAAGATAATTATCCATCGAGAAGGTGGTTGTGAGTGTGGGATGCTCTCATTTACCTAAACCATCACTTCACAGTGGGTTCTCAGAAAATGCTGACTCTCTTTTTCCTTTATCCTATTCTTGATGGAGACTAATCATTCTGAAACAACATCTGGCCATGTTACTCCCTTGCTTAATGTCTTTCTGTGGCTCCCCAAAAAACCCTCAGAATAAAGTCCTATCTCCTCAGGATAACATAAAAGGCCCTTTAAAATCTCTCTTTTCTCTACACTATCCACTTCCCATCACACCTATGACCCTGCCATAGCAAGCTACTTGCAGTTCTCAGCAGTCATCAAACTCATTCATGCCTCCAACCTTGTCTGTCTTCTTCTTCCTTGGGAAAATCTTCCTTGGCCATCACTTCTACGCGCAAGGCTGACCTGAGATCTCTCCCATATAGTCCTGCACAGAAACCTTCCTCTGCCTTGCTGGGAACCAGGCTTCCCAGCTTTAACAGTTCTAGAGACTGTGCATTGCAAGGCAGCCCATTCTATACCTAATTTCTAGAATGTTCTATCACCTTCATCCCAATTGGCAAGAGAACTGAAAAAGCCTCCCCAGAAGTCCCATTCAGTGATCATAGCTTTACCCTGGAACAACCTAGTTGTTAACCTAGTTCAAATTACTAGAAGCTTGGATCAGTTACCCTCTCCCCCACTGCCCCAAATTTATCTCTCCATCCCCTTCACTTGACCTCAGGAGGTATGGTTCAGAAAACATTCATTATCCCATAACATCCTCTAGTTTATTCCCGTTTTTCCCAAAGCCTAGTGTTCAAAGGTGAATTCAACCCCTACCACCTCCCTCGTTATGGATCCACAAACATGCAGCCTGAGACAGAGTCACTCAGGCGAGCCACCTACCTAGGTCCTGTGGAGCATTTGGTCAACCACACCCCTCCAAGTCCTTATCATATGACCTGCTATCATGCCAAGTCCCATCTCTCACCACCCCTAGACTTAACACAAGTGACTGAAGTTACCCAACAAGCCAAGGGCAGAGACCAGGAGACATCTCAAGATTTATGATTTCTAATCTAGCGTGGTTCAGCAATTCATCTGTCCACGATTCTTTGAACTGATGGCCATGTGTCAAAAATAACAATAAGTGTAGCTACTGACAGTCTACACTGTGTCAGGCCCTGGGCTAACCAGTATACATGCATTTTCTCATTTAACTCCCACAACAAGTACTTTACAGATGAGGAAACTGATGTTTAGAGAGATTAGTTAGTGTAATCGATAGCTCTACAGAATGGGAGGTCAGGTTAAATGACAAAGCAATAAGGTCTCTGAGCATATCAAATATCGAAGCTTTAGATACCCATATTTCTCCCCCATAATTAGGAGTCTCCTAATTTTAAACTCGTAGTACCCAAAGTATTTCATTTAAACATAGGAGAAAGAGGACTCACATCAGTTAAGTGAAGCCTGAAGGTTCAGAGCAACAGCCCAGCTTTTAGGTACTCATCTTCTCAGGAGTTCAGTTCCCTTCTTACAAAATGTTTAGAAGCTATAGAGCTTCTGTCTCACCCATCCACCCCTTTTATTAACCTGAATGCTGTGTGACTGTGTGAGGACAGATTTTGCAGCCTTGCAAAAGTTCTGTAAACATTTCTATCTCTCTTACAATACATAACACTGTGGCAAACTCTTGTTCACTTATTTAACACAATTCTGAGATTCCTTATATTTAATTTTTAAAAGGCAATAAGGACTTATTTTTATAGCTAAACCATGAAATGAGAAACTGGCCATGGTTGCGTTGGTTCCCATGTAAAGGAGGGCTCAGAGGCCTAGTGGCCTTCTGGTGACAGTGATCAGCTTGACTTCTCTATCTACAGAAGTCTTCAATCACATCATTTTCCCTGTAATCACTGTATAATGAAGAGAGATTTATCCACCAAACCTTTCACCCAGTCCTGGAGCTCAGGAGGACCAGAGGCTGTCAGCCAACATCCTGGGCAAGGGTTCCCCATGGAAATTTCTGCTGGTCTAACTCAGAACTCGCCTTGCTTGTTCTGAAGCAGGATCAAACATCTGACTGCTCACTGTGTGGCTTCCCAGAAGATTCGGAAACATGCTTGATGTGGGTATGAGATGGGGACAGGGGAATTCTTGTGGCCTACAGGGCAGAGGAGGGTTCCAAACACAACATTAGAGTTTGGCAAAATCCAAGAACTTCATGCCAAGACCTTTTCCCTTCACTTTTCAGCCCGTACACATTTCAAAGGGAACTTAGTCCTTATTTCAGGAGTAACTGCACAGTTGTCATCAGTGTGCAGTAATATTAGCACTAGGTCTTAATACGTGAAATGTCCACTCTTTTTTTTTTCTTATCCAATTTCTGTTTATCTGTCAGAATCCAGTTCCTTTCCACCAAGACTTCTCTATTAAGTCTTCTGTGAACACTTTGCCTCACTGTAACAACTAGCCTATGACAACATTATGCTCATTGTTAGTAAGGTGGATCTGGACCATGTGCAACCCAATAGCATCTTTTGAATTGCTTTATTTGCATATACATACATATGTCCATATACATATTACAACTTCTAATGTGCTTACTCAGAAATGGTTTACTAAGAACCTGCTACTGCCAAACCCAAGCTTGTAATTGGGGATGCCATCGAGAACAAGATTAGCAGGTCTTGGTCCTTCCAGACCTCACAGTGGGGAATTGTATCAGTGAGAATTCAGCACAGACAAGAGAACTCACTCTAGATATTTCCAGCTGAAAGGGAGTTAGTGTAGGGAATGGAGTGTTTATAAAACCACTGAATGGGCTAAAGAGAAAGTCAAGGGGCCACCACTGGACAACTTATTTCAAGGGCATTCAATTCTAACTCTGATCTTGATGTAGGGCAGATTTTGCAGCTACTGATACTGCTATTACCCCACAAACGAATCAGCCACAGAGCTGGAGACTAGACATGGAATGCTTAGTCTACCCACTACAATCAACTCTAATGTCTACATGGCCTTGCTTGCCAGCAAAAAAGTCTTTAGGCACTTTCCATATTTTGGAAAGGGAAGAAGGGGAAGAAAACAGTGGCCATGGATTGCTGTGTTCTGGGCAGTATAGCACACCAGTCAGGCATGTGCTAAACACATAAGACTGAACTGCCTTATCCATTCTGCTGGTGATAGATTTTTAAGTCAGACAATATTTCACAATTGACATTTTTCTCTTCAGATGAACTGGTTTACCTTTCCTACATTTCTTTTTAGTTGCAAAACCTCTTTTCATCTTTGAAGATACAGCTCAAGTATTGCCTCTTCCATGAGGTCTTTCTCCATGCTGCCAAGATAAGAACTGGCCCTTGGGTCCCCATGGAAGCAGACATAGACTCTCATCATGGTGCCTGCCATACTTCTTTCTACTCACACCAGTTTTTCTGCTTAACTGTCAGCTCTTTAAAGCAATCCTGTGGCACATAGTAGATACGGAATTAATGACTGCTGAATGAATAGGCAAGGCTAGGGTCCTTACCACAGACCCAAAAGCAGGTGGTGATTCCAGTGGTGCCCGTTACCCTACTGAATCAGAGAACTGAGTGAGTGGGTCCTCTGTTTTCATGAAGGCTGAAATTTTGGACAAGGTTAGTGCATTTTAGCTCTGGTACAGTTTGGAGCAATTGCAAGACTCTGGGATAGCTTGAACAGGGAGTAAGAAGCAGGAAAAATGCTTAGTATCTGTTAGTATTCTTTTCCATTGCAACTGAAAGAGTTGAGCTAACAGAAACTAGTTGGGCTAACAGAAACTCAGCTTAAATGAGATTTTAAAAAGGGGTGAGGAGAGATGTACTCACCAGCATAACTGAAAGGTCAGGGTGCTGACTTCAGGCACAGCTGAATCCAGTCTATACCTTATGTCATCAGGGGTCTGTCACCATGGCTCAGTTTTTCTCTGTGGCTTATATTCTAACACTGACTCTTCCCATGTGGTAGCAAAGGTGATCACCACAGCTCCTAACTTATACTCCATGCAGTCAGCGTGAAAACAGAAGGTCTCTTACCCAATACTTCCCCAAAGTCTTTCAAGACCGACTCTGAGGTAGCCCAGTCTGGGTCCCAACTATCCTGAACCCAAAGCCAGGATGTGCCCACCCTGAAACCCAAAGGCCTTCATGGTCTGGTTAACCTCACCAATGCCTATGGGCTGAGCATGGAACGTGGTGGCCTATTAAAAAAAAAAAAAAGGAAGGAAGGAAGGAAGGAAAGAAAAAGAAAGAAAGAAAGAAAGAAAGAAAGAAAGAGAAAAGAAAAAGAAAAAACCAAGGTGGTGTTATGAGAAAGAATGAGTATGGATAGTGGGTAGGAAAAATAACATGTTTCCTGCAGTGGGCATCTAGTACTTTGCTATCTCCAAAGCCCTACTCTTCATTTTAAAAGAGACTTTGAACTACTCAGATGATCAAGAGCAACAGCAAAACTGCAGCCATTCTCAGGGTGCTTCTCTGATGGGCTGCCCAAGGAGAATGGTACAAAACAGAAAAATCTGACATCATTTCTAAGTTTCAGTTGAGACTGGGGAAAGAAAGGAAAAACCCATCAGTTTCGGGGCTTGAGTAGTAAAATGAGAGTGAGAAGGAAGAGGAAAAATGCTTGGGATGTAAATGTAATGAACAACAGAAAATAATTGAAAAGGAAGTGGCTTCCTCTCGTGTGTCAGTCGGGCCTTGTGAAGAACAAGAGAAGTACCTTTTCTAGAGCCTCAGCTGCTCTGCTGCCTTTCCAGCCGCCTCCTTGGGAAGAATGAGGCTTTAACAACTAGCATGGTGTCAGGGCTGGCTTCCACCCAAGCCTGAACAGTGCCCCCATTGAGGGACCCCAGGGACAGCCCTGGATGCCTCTCCCTTCTCCTGCTCCCCTCAATGGGCTATTTGTGGGACTAACAAGGACCGGGAGACACATTGCCCATCTTCTACAAGACCCCAGCAGCTGCAGGAATCCTCAGGAACTCCACAGGGTCCCTGTACATCTCTGCAAAGAGACTAACAGGAGGAATGCCAGATTCAGAAAGGGGTCCCTAGGAGCCTCCTGGATGAGAGAAAATACTCCCTAGTTCCCTTATCCTTTCCAGGCATTTCTCTCATTTCCTAAGATGGTGGTTCTTCACCCCAAAAATATTTGATATCTTGCCTTCTTTATGGCACAAATACATTCTCTGTTCCACCCTCCTTGCTGGCTGGGAGAGAGAAAAGAAAGTTTACAATTACAGCCATATTCAAACACTGTATCTTTATTGCCAACTTCCAATGCTGAGATAAAGTGACCTCAAGTAGAGTAGGAAGTGGTGGCTAAAAATTCTCATCAAATACCAAGATCACAGCTTTTGTTCTTACTGATCTTTTAATCCCACAACAGCACAAAAGGACAGTAGAGAGATTCTGATTTTTCTGTGCCCATTGGGTAATGATTGCTACCACCCTGGGAAAACAGAAAAGCATATGGTCCAGAACATACAGGTGAGAACACATTGTCTCTGGCTTCCCATTTCCATAGGATATAGAAGCATGCCTATATGTTCTCATTTAAGAGGTACAAGTTGACCCCTACCCAACTCTCTCCCTCTAGCAGCTTGTTATTGCACATGAAAATCTCCCATTCTTGTAACATGCTTTTGGTTTGTAGGTTGAAGCAAGCAGTGGTCTTCATGAATAGAAGCATGCTTATTTGGTGGAAATTTACCAAAGCATAAATTTCTCTGGGCTTCAAACATCAAGCCCTGTAAGTGATAAATATGGTGGGGTGCAGGTGAGCCTACCTTTCTCAGAGTAATATCTGGAATAAAGGGGAGAAGGGACAGCTCCAGAGACAAATTTTGACTACTTAGCAATGAACAGAATCTGAAGAGTAATCCAGTACAGCTTCACCTTTCAATCCCTCCACAACCTCCCTGACAGAAGGTTGATATCTGGCCACATTCTTCAGCATCAGGGGACTCCCCTCTTCCCATGCCAGTTCATTCCACTTTTGAACAAATCTTATTCATTGGAGAATTTCCAATTTCATAAATAATTTCCTGACAATGTCCAGACATTGAACTGGGTCTTGCCCCAGTGCTACATACTCTAATCCAGGAAATCTTCAACCCTTCAGATAAATATTTCTACACAGCAGTCACTCATGCCTCCTCCTGAGCTTTTCCTCTGTAGGCTAAATCATGGCTCCTGCAATTCCTGCAATAGTTTCCTATATGATCTATTGCCTGATTTTTACCACCTGGTTGACCGTGTCTAAATAAACTCTAATTTGTCTTGGACCCTGTAATGATAAGGAACTCAGCTGAGGTTTGGCCAAGATTAAAATACAGGACCATTACCAACCCTTGATAGAATTCTACCTCCATGAATCCACTCTTGGGTTGATGCTTCTCATGGGACATAGGACTCCCACTAAACTTCCTGGTGATAAAACTCATGAGACTTTTCACGTGAACTTCTATTAAGCCAGTCACCTCCAGTCAATTAATTTTTTTTTAAATCTAAGATCTAGTATTAATTTCTTATTAAACTTTATCCCCTTCATATCAATCCACCAAATTAACATATGGAGGTCTTTTAAGAATATTGATTCAGTTATTAGAACCTCCTAAATTTATATAAATACCCAAATATATCTTCTGTAATTTCATTCAAATTATTAATAAAAGCAAAGGCAAAACTGAGAAGCTCAGATAAAGAGCCCTGAAACCCAATGTTAGAAATCTTTCAATGCCAGGTGCAAAACCGTATCAATACAACAAAAACAGATGCTAGCACCCTGAGAGCTCGTCCTTCCTTCCAACCCAGAGAAACCTCAAATAAAAGAATATCCTTACTGTTGAACATAGGGAAATATTTTTATATTTTCCTTAAGTCAGTTTTGGATAGGGGTAGTCAGTATTGTTTTTCATACCATACAAACACAAAATTCTATGGAGACAGCAGAAGCAGTGGTCTTTTAACCTACCTTATGCATTAGGTAATGGGTCTCTGATCTTTCAAAAAAAGATTACTTTTATTAAAACAGCCCTCATGCCAAAATCCTACGTCCTCCTTTCTAAGACTTCTAAATCAAAGCTAATCCAATCAATATGACATTAAAAGCCATGCCAAAACCTTACCCCTTATTGTGCTGGGGTTCTCCAAAGCCTCCCTAAAGAGGCACTATATGTTCATTACCCAGGGAAAAACAGAACCATTCTATAAATTATTTGCAGATAATAGCATGAATCCCATATCCAAATTCTTGCAAAGCAGATTTGAATTTTCAGCTAAGACACCTCTAGGGTGAAAGTCTCAGTTTGAAGCAGAAACCCCTTCTGGCAAAGTCATGTGAAAAATGTAAGCACGTCTCAAATCAGATGTTTTTCCTAATCCATTCCCTAGCTTCATGTCTCAAAGAGGTTGAGTGTGAGCTGAAAAATGAATTGGATAATAACATGAGAATAAATAAGTCACTTATTTTGGGATTTTAATGGAAAAAAAATTCACAGTTCAGGTTTTGAACTAGTCTAATCATGGGATGAACGACTAGAAGGAAAACTCAAGTAATTCTATTGCTTTTGAGCTCATAGTAATCCCTTTCCTACAAGGTCCTATTACAAATAATAACTTGGATCATAGCTTACCTTGCCATATTTCAGTCCTACAAAAGGAAGTTTACCTCTCTCCCTTTCCAACAACCTTGTTCAAATTATCTTGTACTCTACTCAATCATTTTGCAGTTCTGTTGTGATGAAATAACATCCCTCACCCAGTTCTAATGCTCAGCACCTTCCCACATGTCACTAAATCCTTCCTTCATAATATCTCCTCATTCATTCCTGCCTTTGTTTATTACTTCCCATGGGAAGGACTATACTTCCAAGCTCCAGGATCACCTTTTCCATTAATATCCAAATAGCAGTCTTAGAACCACAAGAAGTCTAGTACCCATCTCAGTACTTCAGAGGATCAGCCACAGGATGCTTCTCCTGGGGACTGACAGTCACCTATCTCCCCAAACCCTGTTCCTGGCTCCTCCAAATCCATCTGCTCCTCTTGTCCACTCCCCACAGCCCTTTGTCCTTCACACATACTCTGGTCTTGCCCCTTCCTTACACAAGGTATTACCAACATAGGACCATATTGTATAACACTTTGGGAAATTTTGGAAAGGAATTATACTACAGCATAAAATTTAATTCAGACATCACTGTTGCTAATGTCCAACCATAAGGAGTCCCTTTCCTGTCAAGTTACTGGGCCTGCCCTCAGAATGGAGTCCCAGGCACCATTTCCTCTCCTTCCCACCCACCAAGGGAAAACTCCATCTTCTTTGATATTAAAAAATACAAAAAACAAAACAAAAAAAATCTACAATAATTCAGCAATCCTGAAGCACAGATACATCTTTAGTCAGGTTTTTTTAGTAGCAATTTTTTAGTTAAGCAAGCAAAAAGAATTTTTTAATGACAAAGATGCAAAATTACTGGAGCATTTTTTTAAAAAAATCATAGTACATCTATATGATGTAATAGTACTTTGTTCTTTAAAGCTGTTCTACTACCTCTAAAAGGAGCAGATATGTGCAGCTTCTTTCAGTTGTGGGAAAATTGCTTATTATGTAATGTTAAAGAAAATCAGGATCCCAAACTGTAAATAGAGTATGATTTCAATTGTAAAATGTCAGGAGGAAAGCATGCCAGATTATCAACAGAGATTACAGGAATATGGGTGATTGCTCTGTTATTGTGTAAGCTTTCCTATGCTTCTTAAAGCCCATTGGATAATCACTGCCTTTTATGACCATGCAGACCATTGAGTTTACTTACATGGACACCTGCCTGGCTGTTTTCATGTTGGGGCTTACCATACTCCCAGAGAAATATCTTATTCCACAGCATTCAGTTCAAATATCACCCATGAAAAGCCCTTTAACCCACCCATCTTCCTTTCTCACTGGACAGTTGGTTGCTTCCCCTACTGTCAACCTCTAACACTTTGAACAATCCATCTTAGTATTTCTCATTTCTGTATCAGGAGGGTCTCAGCAAGAGACAATTAACACTCTTATATTTGAAGAGAGTTTATTACAGAGACTCTTTACAAAGAAGCAAAGTATAAGGAAATTACAAGAGATAGTACATACCCCAGAGAAAATAAGAGGGGGCTCTGTTACCACCCTTAGGCTGAAAAAGTAATGGGAGAAAGTGGTTCCCAGAGCCTGGATAAAGGATGAGAGAAAGCTGCAGCGATCACTAGAGGGATGCAACTGGCCTATTAACAAACCCTCAGGAAAAGAGCCAATGCTCTCTCCTCCCTCCTTCCAATTATCTACTGATGCTCAATATTGGCCATTCCAGCTGGAAGCCAGGAGACAAGAGAGTCCTTTGATGTGGTGCATAGAGGGCAGCTTCCCAAGAGGAAAGCAGGGAGAAGAATGGTGAATGGACCTAAAATCCAGTACATAATTATTGATTGACAGGTGTGGCTCCAACGTGTATTGCCTGAACTCAAGGCTACATCCCATGCCCTGCAAAATCCAGACCCAACACCCTTTGCATCTACTTTCCAAAGGAGCTCAGAGGGTGAGGCTTCTCTTGAGCTAGGCCTTGCTACATCCTGCCTGGTTCCTCTCCCTAGACCACTTCTTCCCATGCTAGACACCACCCTTCTTCCTTCCTTTTTCTCAAATCTGCATGAATTCAAGGATTCTTGTATGTATCTGACTTTTAACTGAAGGGAGGAGAGCAGGGGGTAACTGCAGCACAGCATAAGGAACAACTTCAAAACCTTTATTAGTCATCTCTTTCATAAATATTCATTAGCCATTCTCTACCATGAAGAATTTCTTGACTACACTCACCATCATCTTCCAGGGACTCCTTCTCCCCCAAGGGCTTTCTCCAATGACAACCCTCCAAACCCTAAACTCTGTTATAAAATTCTCTGTCTAAACCTTTAGATATTTTAGTGCATTAGTATTAAAAAAATCAAAATTGGCAAATTCTATAGTTTTATTGGAACCAGGGCCAGAATTAGGGTGAGGAAAGCAAGGCAAGATTATACACATGTGGGTTCAGGTCTTCTCTTTATTTTTTAATTTTCATACTTTGTTCACCATGGATTTTTTCATCATTTTTGACTTTAAATATTATATTATAATAGTATTTACCTTAACCACTAAGGTTTTTGGCATCCCCTTAATTTCTGCACCCAAGGCAAGTGCTTCACATCACCCTACTCCTGGCCCTGGGGGGGTGGGGATGGAATCAGAGGGGAAGAGGCAGGGGCTCATCTTTCTACATTAAATATGCCCTTAAAGGTAGTTTTCCAAACCAAAAAATAACTTCTTTTCCTAAGCACAATTTTCCCTTCAAACTCTTGCCAATTTTGAGAACAATTTTTTCTTGCTATCCCTCCCCCATTGGACCATGAGATCCTTCAGGATAGAAAATGATGCTTAATCTATTTCTATATCCCCAGTGCCTAGATTTAGAGGACGAATTTAAAACATTTACTGAATACAAGGGTCTAGTGTAAAAATTCATAAGCAAGATCAGTTTTTTAAATGTTGAATCTATTTAGAGCTTTTCTTTTTTGCATTAAAATCCAAAGTCCTAGAAAACTAGCTGGCAAGGGCCCAAAGAGATAATTTAATCTATAATCTTTTCATTTTACACATTAGGAGGCTAAGGACTATGTCCACGTTTATATTTGCAAGCTAGTTGTTCAGGATTTATCCAGAATAATTAACATTTCCCCTGATAGGGTGCCATCCCAGCTGAATAATTTTTTTTAAAGATTTATTTATTTATTTGAGAGAGAGAGAGAGAGAGAGTGAGCAGTGGGAGGGGCAGAGGGAGAGAGAACCTCAGCAGACTCCCCGCTGAGTGCAGACCTAAGCAGAAACCAAGAGTTGGAGGCTTAACTGCCTGTGCCACCCAGGCACCCCTGAATAATTTTGATAGCATCCCAGTGGACAGAACAGAGTAAAATTCCCCACACTGTTATAATGCTATTATTTCTCCCAACAGAAGTCTCAGGCCATGGAAAGGGGACCTTACCGTGTGAATACACACAAGAGATGCAAAATAGGGAAAATACTGACACCCAACCAATGACCTGAATCAGAACACAGCTTTTATCAGAGCCACTAATATCAAGGAGAAACTGGACTTTTAAATCAAAGTCAGAAAAATGTATTTGCTAAAGGTGAAAGATTTACATAGAGAAGGACAACAATAAGGAAAGCTTGCTTCTTTACAATGAACTCATTGTGTCAAATTTGTGAGGCACCCAGCAAGCTGACAAAGGTCCCTTCACCCCTGTGCCCAAGACAGTTTGGCCAAAGGACATCTAGGGTGACATGCCTCAAACAGTCAGCACTAATCTCTTATCCTGGAATAGACCAACAAACCAGTCAAACCTGACTGGCTGCCTTTTAGAAACGCCTTCGGAATTCTTTGTTCAGTCCTACTTGGTTTACACTGGATCGTCTCTTCTGGGACTTCTCTGATGACCTGATCTTCGTCCAGGATGACTTCCCCCAAGAAGTCTACCAACCCCCAGATCTGCCCAGCAGGTGACATTAATAAGATCCAGTTTGGAATAATACATTCAAAACAGACGAGGCACACATTCGCTGCCACAGAGTCACTTCTTCCTCACAATATTCCCCTGGCAGAAAAGAGGTCAAACTGACCTTGAAGAAGAAACATCCTTTTTTGACCAGTTACCAAGACAACATCAACCCTCTCTCTGCAGGGTACCTGCGCATGGGGTTTGCACCTGCCAGCTGGTAGCAAAAGTGGCCCGGCAGCCTTAGTTCCCTGTCGCTGGGCTCACTGCACCAACAAAGGTGCCAGCAGTGCCAGTTGGCTTCATGAAATGGATACCTGCCCACTAAGCATTGGCCCAGAAATTGGGGACTTTCACAAAGGCCAGCCAACAGCTGGCAGGCAGGCACCGCCAGGTCATTGTCATCCTGGGCTGAATAGGAGACAAAGGCTCTGTCTGTACCATGGCATCCCTCCCTCCGTATTTTATTTTCAGCTCCAGGTCCCTTCCTATGGGAAGGCCATGTAGCTGAAGGTGCCTTTCTTGGCTTTTTTTTGTTCCTTCAGCATTACCCTGTCTATGCATGCTAGTGTAGAAAAGCCTCCCCCGTCCCATGTCTTGTTTTATTGCAAATCAGAAAGCTCACCATAAGTCACCTAGGGCCAGTGAGTTCTCATTCGGAGCTGTAACCAGAAGCTGCATCAAACTTTTTCCCCTGGCTTCACACCAAGGCCTCCAAGGATTCCTTGTCACATGAGGTTAGTGTAGTTTCACATCCTCTAAGGCAAAGCTCTGTCGAAACTCTCTAGTCTCACATGGCTTCAGCTCAAAACAACCACCCCACTCAGCTGCCTTTCTAACTGTTTTGAGCAGTGAGTCAGGAGACTCGGGTTCCAGTTTCAGCTTAGTCTACATGACCCCGAGCAATCACTGGTCCTCAACCACTTCTTAGGGAATATTAGGGGCCAACGTAGCTGTCAGTAGGGTCCATTTCAATTTGCATTTTTTAAAAACCAAAGAGACAAACAAACAAAAAAATCCTTTATTTTCCCTACTGCTTTCCAAAGAGGCTGCTAACCCAGGAATTCCTAAATACTAACAGAGATTACTTTGGTTTAAAAAATAAATGAGGGGCACCTGCGTGGCTCAGTCAGTTAAGGGTCCACCTCATGATCTCACCTCAGATCTTGATCTCAGGGCCATGAGTTTAAGCTCAATGTTGGGCTCCATGCTGGGCATGGAGCCTACTTAAAAACAAAACAAGGGGTGCCTGGCCTGGATAGCTCAGATGTTTAAGCATCCAATTCCTAATTTCAGCGCAGGTCATGATCTCAGGGTTGTGAAATCGAGCCCCCCAAAAATGGATATACACAACAAACATGGATGAATCTCAAAAATATGATTTGAGTGAAAGAAATCTCAGACAAAGTTCTAAAACAGGCAAAACTAATCTACAATAAAAGAAATAGGAAAGTGGTTGTTGCTGGGGGTAGGGTGGCAGCAGGGGTTATATGGAAAGGAACATGAAGGAACTTTCTGAAACGGATATTATATTTTATAGCCGGATAGGGGTTTGGATCACATGTGCAAAAGCCTCTGTCAAAACTCATAGAATGCTACTCTTAAGATGGACTGAAAGAAGACTGGAGAAATAGATAATAAAATAATTATAGCAAAATATTCATTGTAGAACCTAAGTGGGTATATTGTGTTCCCTGTGTAATTCTTACAACTTTCCTGTATGTGTGAACATCGTAATAAAATAGTAGAGAAAAAAACACTGTAATAAACTGCAAAATTCGTCCCTCCCTCTTTTTAAACATGTGATCTTTTTTCCCACTGAGTCAGTGGAAATGGGAATATTCATTGATTTGAGCAAACAAGTTGATGGTGCTTCGTGGTGACTAATTATTTATCACTGCCTGAGGCCTTCAAGGGAAGAGGACACAAGTTCTGCATGTCCAGAACCCACCCTTTGGCCTCATCTTCCTCCACACAATTATCAGAAACAGATTTCCTGGGAGACTGGCTACCTGCCTACTTGAGCGGGTGGTCTCTAATCACACTATGTGCACCTCTGCTCTCTGATTACCAGTATTCTTAATAACCTACAATGAGCAGGTTCCAATTAAGACATTTAATCCAATCCCAAATGTACTGGGGAAATACATTTTTAGAGCCACTCCAGGAGTAAGGGACAGATTACAAGTGACTCTTCCATTAGATTCACTACCCTATTACCCATCATAAATATAAATATAAGTATAAATATCATAAATATGTCCCTAAAATGTTGACTTTCTTAACCACTTTCCTTTAAGACTCTCAAAACATATTCTTCTTTGTTCCTCTCCAAGTTGATTTCTTCTCCCTAAAAATCTTCAAGCCACACACCCACAAAAGAACACATGTTACTATGGTCCACACAGGAACTAGGAAACACCTAATTCACAGCTAACTTCTTCTGAGGGAAGAAGCAATTACTAAGAAAGCAGAGTAAATCTATTTCCTAGGGGTAGAATTCATGACTCTTGCCCATTTTTTCTCTTTGGTAATTTAATCAAATCTAATAAAAACACACGTTTACTGAGTATCAGATATCTTCAAGGCCTTGAGTGATCCAAGGAATTAAATTAGTTTCTTTGCCCCAAACTAATCTAGTGAAGGAGATAAAATACAAGCTCACACAAAGTTAAACAATAAAATACCCAGATAATCGTTTCATATGTAAGTGGATGAGGTATCCAAGCTCCACAAACAATTAACTGACGAATGAATGGGGGAAAAGCAAAGAATTTAAGAAAGGACATATAATCTCTAACAGGAGTGGGGTCAGAGGCCTCACAAGGTGGGATTTCAGATATGTCTGGAAGAATAAGTAGAATTTGAGGAATGCAAGAAGGAGAGAGACCACTTTGGACAGGTAAAAGCAAGTGATTAAAGAAGCACTCTTGTTCACAATTCTTCAACATTAAAGCATCATTCCATGTGTAAAAGGCCTCTGTGATTCTGAGTTCCTTGAAGGAACTGGTGCCCAAATACTCTACTCGCTATTCTGGGGGAAATTCTGAAATAAAGTTGAATTCTTTGAAAATCAACCTCAGTCTGCCTTAACTTCTCATAAACAAGGATAGATCACTTCATCAAACTGGACCACTGAGACATTACCAGGATCTCACCACTAACAAGGGTCATCTCAATTACAAGAATACCCCCAAAGTACACACGTGGGAGAATGTTAATTTTTCTAAAGAAGCCCTTATCCAGCATTAAAAAGAAGACTATGAGCCATTTTTCATATAGCCAGATCATAGCAGGGTAAGATGAGGCCTAGTGCTCTTCATAGTCATGGTCAACTCTTTTGACCTTATTTCCAGAATAATTCTAGATTTCCACAAGCCACTCCACAAAAAGGGAAAATACAAAACCATTCTAAGCAATTAGAAAGTTTCCACTACTTTGATTTCTCACAATTTTTGTTGTGACAGCAGATGATTTATACTTGGATAAAAAGCCAAATTAAATCTCAAAGGTAGCGTCAATGTATATTCAAATAAATATAATTTTTCCAGCTTTATTGAGACATAACTGACATTTAACATTGTGTAAGTTTAAGGTATACTGATGATATGATATGATGATAAAAAATGTTATTACTGGGTTTTTCAAATTCATATATTTTCCTCCATTTCCCCACTGTACCATACAACTACCCTATTGGGGAATGAGGAAGGAGATGAAGACAGAATACAGGGGTTTAAATTCCAACTTTGAAAAATAAATAAATAAACAAACAAATTCCAACTTGTTCTGTGTGACTTTGGGACAGTCTCATAACATTTCCGAGACTCCATTTCTTTAGACATAGGTCGGGAAAAGAATAGCTACCTCAAGGGGTTGATATGAGACTGAAATAGAACAGTGGGTATAAAGGGCTCAGGGAGAGGATGTTGATCCACCACAGACACTCAATATACATGTCTGTCAAATTGAATTTAGAAGAACCATTTTTGTGAAAAGAGAATCATGTTAAATTGGTCAAAAATCAGATTTGAACCCAGAATTAATCAGCTATGCTATCGTTTTTGTCTCTCCCAATAATTCTTCTCAAAGAGTTTCCACCTTTAGAAGTTTGTTAGAAAGGACTGCAGATTTGGCAAGCATCTTTCAAAAGCCCTGTCCCCAACCCCAACACACACATTTGTTAAAAATTAACATTCAGTCCCTTTTGTGAAGCTTTTATCAGGATATCTCAAACATGGTGGTGAAAGGAGGTAGTACTTTCTATTTCCTCCATTTCTCTGTACTTGTAGAAACTGAGGCACAAAGTTAAGCCACAGGTGTGACCAGGCCTTTGGAGAAGTTCAGCTGACTGAATTGCTTCCTGGCCAGAATCATTCACCTAGGTACCCTAAAACAAACCAAAGAAATGGGAAATAAGGGAAGAGGAAATACAGTTTAAAAAAATACTGCAATATGAATTGACCAGAATTGAGGTTAAAGACAGATTTCACTTTTTTGTCACAAAAAAAGGGTCATTTCCTTTCCTCTCACTGTCTGGTTTAGAGCATAAAACAAACCACACAGATATATCTCTGCTCCATACTCTGACTCAAGGCAGTTAGTACAGCAATGGCAAAATACATATACTACATCTACAAATGTATATGACACAGCCTCACATTGTGTGTGTGTGTGTGTGTGTGTGTGTGTGTGTGACCACAACCTCAAAGAAATAAAAAATGCTCTCCTCCAAAATTTTTTTAAATTAAGATGTTTAATTTCACCAGAATAAGGGGAAAAATCCCAAACTACAATGGGAGCAAAGAATGTTAGACTTGGGGAAAATCTTACAGTCTGTTTTAGCCAAACCTCCCTATTTTATAGAATATAAATTAGACCTCAGAGAGATTTCCAATTTAAATGGAAATTACATCTGAGAGTCTGAATCTGAGACCTTCCATGGTACCACTCAAAGACAGGATTGGAATTAACTTTATAAATAATGTATCCTAGGGCACCTAGGTGGCCTAGTCAGTTGAGCAACCCATTCTTGGTTTCAGCTCAGGTCATGATCTCAGAGTCTTGAGATCGAGCCCTGTGTCAGGCTCTGTGCTCAGCTGAGAGTCAGCTTGAGATTCTCTCTCTCTCCCTCTCCTCTGCCCGTCCTGATCATGCACTCGCTCTCTCTCTCTCTATCGCTCTCTCTTTTCTCAATAAATAAATAAATCTTTTATTTATTTATTTATTTATTTTTAAAGATTTTATTTATTTATTTGACAGAGAGAGACACAGCAAGAGAGAGAACACAAGCAGGGGGAGTGGGAGAGGGAGAAGCAGGCTTCCGGGAGAGCAAGGGGGGCTCGAGCCCAGGACCCTGGGATCATGACCTGAGCGGAAGGCAGCCACTCAACCGACTCAGCCACCCAGGTGCCCCTAAACAAATCTTTTAAATAAATAAATAAAGTATCCTACGTTCCTTACCAGTGACTGAGGCCCAAAGAAATAAAATACCTACTTTGAGGTCATCCAGTTCCTTAGCAGGACTAAATCTCTTACGTTTATGCCTCTCAGAGACAGAGAGCTTTGCCACCTTCCCTCCCCTATCCCAAGCCTCATGCAGCAGCTTTCACCACTCTTTTATTCTATGAGATAGGCACCTGATGTTTTTCACACGTCAATAAGGTTTAAGGACCTACATCTCCTCTCCAACCAGGTTAGCATTCCTTTGTAGAAATTCAGGAGGAATCACCAGTTAAGTCCAGCCCAGTGCAAACAAGGTCAGATAGTATCCAGGCAATTTTAAATATCTGTCTGTTTTATAACCACCTAAAGTTGGTCAGCCTCAAGGAGATCAATTAGGAGATCAACATTTTCCCATGTGGGAAATTCTGTATCGATTTACCAAAATAAACAATTAGGGTACTGAAAGATTACAGTAAACAAAGATATTTTTACCCTCAGTTACAGTGGCCTTGTCGGCCTTCTACTTTCAGTGATAAATACACTGAGATAAGATTACTGAAATTTAATCAAATGTAGAAAGTTGTATAAATTCTATGTGGTCCTGGAGAGAACTATTTTCTTAGTAATTCAGAAAAACTCATGATTTAGAACCATTTGTTTCATTCATTTAATAGTTTGACAAAAAACCGCTTATATGTACCTAGAACTTTGGAGGTGCTGGGGATACAGCAGGGAACAAAGTTCCTGCCCTCTTGGATCTTACATTCTAATAAACCAACAAGTAAAGCCATATGTGTTAGATGTTGATACATGCCAGAGATGAAACAGAAAGCAAGGGAGGTAGGAGAGTGGGTGCCAGGCTGAGGTCTGGAGGGGTGGTTGTTATGTATTATATTTAAGATGGCCTTGCTGATAAACAAAGACAAAAGAAATGCGAAAGCAAGCTTTGTGTACATCTGGAGGAACCAGAGAGGGCTCCTAAAGAGAGCCAGCAAGGGCTAAGGTCTAAATCAGGAGTAGCATATTCTTGGAACAGTAAGAAGGCCAGTGTGGCTAGAGCAGAGTAAGTTAGGGAGACAGTGAAAGGAAACAATGTCTGAAAGGTGGCTGAAGTCAATTGTATGGAGTCTTATAAAGCATTGGAGGGGCTTTGACTCATACTCAAGTAAGATGGAAAGGCAATGGAACGTTTGGAACAGAGGAGTAAAATGTTGATTTCCACATAACAAATCACACTGCCTGTGTGTTGAAAAATAACTGTAGCCTATTATTGGCTATCTCAATAATACAGGTGAAAGACAATGGCGGCTTGGACTATTACAGTAGTGGTACAGGTGGTAAAAAGTGTCAGATTCTTAGAGGTAAAACCCACAGGATTTCTTGGTGAACTGGAGGAATAGGTTTGGGTTGCAGGGGAAGAGGTTATTATTCAGGAGTTCAACCCTACCTTAGTTGGGCTGAAGATGCCTATATTAGATATCCAATTAATAGAGGCATTCTGTTACAGACACATCCTGTTAGAGATGTGTCTCAAGAATGCAGCTGAATACGCAACAGCATTCAGAGCAGAGATCCAGTCTGGAGATATAAATGTTGGTGTTGTTAGCATAGGGATGATACTGAAAGCCATGAGACCAAATAAGGTCACCTAATAAAGGTAGATAAACAAAAGAAAAGAAGAACTCTGAGATACTCTAATGTTTGGAGGTCAGTGAGAGGAGAGAAAAGCAACAAAGAAAGTGGAGAAAGGACCCACAGAGGTATACGAAAATGAGAGACCATTATTTCCAAGTCAGGCGAGTGAGCAGCTATGTCCAGTGTTGCATATAAGCTTCGGAATTCTGGGTACAATCTGAATTATAATGGGAAAAGCAAAAAACAGCTTCCAAAAAACAGGAGGAAGCTGTTTTTTCCTCTTATCATACCTACAGCCTCCTGGTAATAATTCTAGCAAGAATAGTAATCATTAAGAACGACCACCCACTGAGTGTCTTTCAAGTCTCCAGGATTGTGCTTTGGCAAATCTCACATGCCAACTCTGATGGGTTCAAAGTTAAAGTGGCTAGCTAGAGCATTGTGTTAAGTAGTCTGAGGCTGCCTTTTGGCTTAAGAAAAAGATTGAGTTGTGTGTGATTTCTGTCATCAAACAGAATGAGGAATTGGCTTCATATTTGCTGAGTATTCATGATCCCTATAATAGGACTTTACATACATTAGCAATAGGGTTCATAGCACATTTAGCCCCATTTTACAAATGGAAAAAGCTAGTTCAGGGATGTTTACTACCCACCCTGAAGTGGCACAGTTAGATGTGGCAAAGGGGAGACTCAGCACAGGCCAGCTGGCCTTTGCCCCACATTTGTATAGTTTCTTTCCCCATACCATCAGAAAAGTACACAGAATTTCAAATCTGCAGGGTGCACCTCTTCTAATTTAAACCTATGACAGGGAAAGCATATAATCAAAAGTATAAACTTCAAAAGTAATGGTTTCTTTATGCTCAAAGAAAATATGGTACAACAGATTCACAAACTCATTTAGAGAGGTATGTCTGCAAACTTAAATACAAGAGAAAAAGAAAACATGAGACAAGAGTAGTCAAATGATTCAAACAGAAGTTTTTTTCGACCTAGGGCAGTTGAAGATGACACAGTATGAACAACCATTAAAAATATGACTATTATTTTGTCTTCATCATTCCCATGGCAACCGAGTATTAATCCCTGCCAAAAAATAACTCTGTAGGCACCAAGAATTCTCAGCCTCTCTTTTAGCACCAAGCCCTGCCCACAGTCATTTGTATTAACATTTGCAAAAGATTTATTTCCCTTTGATTCAAATAATTCCACATTCCCAAGAATATCTAGACTGGAGCATAGCCAGCTGCCTGCAGGGCCTACAGCCGTCTCCCCGGTCCTGGGTAGCTCCCTGGGTGCCCATGAATGGCTCATTGTTAAAGACAAACCCAGTGCCGAGAACAGAGAAAACACAGAAGAGGAATCGGTGTCATGTTCTGAGGACTGGTCTGGATTTTGAGCAATGAAACTGAGTGGGAACGGCAAGCACCTAAGGCTGTTATGAGTCAGTGATTGATGCCTCCTGGAGCTCCTCTGAGATGCTGCCTAGGTCACCACCAAACAGTCAATTAACTCCAGGAGATTCTGAACCCAAGTCATTCCATGTGACCAAGCAGAGCGAGAGAGCAGGCCCCAAAGTGAAAATCATCATCATCATCCCCAAACATCCATTAAGCACTAACTGTATGCAGGAGTAAACACTGCATTTCAGAGAAAAGTCTAATGTCACCTTCAAATCGTGTGTATGGCTCGAGCAACTGGCTAAAAATCCAAGAAAAGTGTGATCTCTAGACTCTTACAAGATGAAGACTGGGAACCCACATCTTGCTCTGATTTTTGCTACCAACTTTCTGCGTATGTTCTGTTTAATCTATTCCAGCTAATAGGGCACTTTGGAGAAAGGTCAAGCTATATACTTCCAAGTCCACTGAAGTCAAAGATAAAAAGTTCTATAACTTCAGTGTTTCTCGGGATAAATCAACCTTTCACTAAATTCAAGTTGCAGAGTGAATTAAGTGTTTTCTATATTTAGACCACATTTATTATTTCAGAGATGTACTAATAAACCCCACAATTAATACCTGATGAGTATAATTTAGAAGCCATAAGTCTGTAGTCCAGAATATGTCCATTTTCAAAAAGTTACACCTTCTGGTACTTATTCAGGTCTATTATTGTCCTTATTTGAGCTTTTTCTTTTTAATAGTCAGAAAATGACCATATTTCAAGACAAAGTTCTCATGCTGCTTTACTTCTCCCAGTTCTCAAAAACCCACCAAAACATCAGAGGAAAGCAATGAAGTGATCCAGAAACAATAGACTAATTCAGTTATGGTCATAAATAACCTATCTGCAAAAACAATAGCTGTATCTGCTCAACTGAAAATATATCTGACTTTATGCCATGGAGAAAAATAAACCCAACTTGCTAAGACATGCTTCTATCCTTCAAGTGCTCTACTTACCATTCTGTAAATAGTCAAAAAGGCTACACAGAATCTGAGCTTCTACCCTATGGACACAAATTGGTCTTCATTGAGGCCATTAATATAATAAAAACACCGATGAAGGGCTATTTGTTGGGTAAAGTCATTTTTTCCCTTGACATTTATTATCAGTAGAAAAGTTTTCTGTTTTAATACCCACATTCTGGCATATAATTACTGTAATAAAGTCTACTTCTTCACTCTGGGTGACTGCTGCCAGTATTATGAAATCATGGCAATGGTTGTAAAAATAAGGGAGGTCACAACCTTTCCACACACACACACACCCACTCTGCAGCTGATATTAAATAGCTTTGGTGGGAAAATGCAGACCTTTAAACTTTTTCTACCAAACTCAATGCATTCTGTATTTAACTTCTTCTTTAAAACAATTTGTGTTGTAAGAATTCAAAAACTGCATATGGTCATGGAAAAAAAAGAGAGAGAGAGAGCTTATACTTAATTAGCTCCTAAGTCCGACTTGGACGAAGCACAATAACAACCATTTCTTTGTACTAACTATTTTTAATGATATGCATTACATGCATTGGCCTGTCTACCACCCAGACTGTTCCAGCATCAATTCTGCTTTAGTGTTATACTTTTTGGCAAAGGACAACATGGGGAAAAGTCTCCATTTCAATATTTTGTCATTTTGATTGGAATGATAACTCTTAACAGCATGAATTCCCTCTAAACCTTAAACCACCACCATGGTTTCGTGACCACAGAACAACTGACATCCAAGTGTATCAGATGCTGTACAAATATTCTCCTTACACCTCCAGAAATACTCAATATTTTGATTCATCCTCTCACTTTAAACTGCTTGAATATTTTAATCCAATTGCTTTCAGCTATTTTTTTACACGACTATTGGATATAATTTTTCTACTTCTAGCCAAGACCCAAGCCAAGCTAATTCACGATCTTAATAAGGACAGATAGGCCCAAGGGGGAGTATTTGTGCATTTTTAAAAAATTTTCTACTTCTTCATGGAATAGGAATTTCATTAGGGAGGGTCTAAGGAAATACCTATTTTAAAAGTAGAATCCTGGGTTCCCAAATTAAAGTTATCCTTAAGTAGAGATGCTATTTGGAGGTCAGAAGGTCAGGATCTCTTCTTGCCTTTAAAATGGGAATCACTGGAATCTACTATCTTCCAAAGCAACATACAGAATACAGAAGTAAACAGAATATTGGAGCACAAGGTGTGTTAGACCCCACAAAAAAACACCAAGAGAACACCATACAAAGCAGGTCAACCCAAGGACTGCCACTCCTCTGTTTCAAACATAGCAGCCTGCTGTCATCTACTTTATTTCTGGCCTCATGTATCGGGTTTTATTTAGGGAGGAAAAGAGCTACTAGAACCACACTGGACAACAGTTTGAGGTATGCATGCCCTGTGACCAGCAATTCTGCTCCTAGACATCTATCCTGAAGTAATTCGTATATATGTGCCCAAGACTGACCGTAGATTAATCGCAGCACTGTTGTCCATAATGGTCCCAAATCAGAAGCAACCAATGTCCATCCTTATTACAATGGATCTATATATCGTGGTGAATTCACACAATGGGAAACTGTATCACAGTAGAAGTTAATAAACCAGAGTTTTGTGCCACAACATAGATGAATCTTGCAAACACAGCGTTGTATGTAAAAAGCAAGACACAAAAGAGAACAGAATTATTCTGTTTATATGAAATTTAAAAATAGGCAATATCCAACTATACCATTTTTTTTCCTTTCAAGATTTTATTTAAATCCAAGTTAGTTAATATACAGTGAAGTATTTGTTTTAGGAATAGAATTTAGGGATTCATCACTTGCATATGACACCCAGTGCTCATTACATCACACGCCCTCCTTAATGCCCATCAACCATTTACCCCATTCCCCCACCCACCTCCCCTCCAGCAACCCTCAGTTTGTTTCCTAGAGTTAATAGTCTCTTATGGTTTGCCTCCCTCTCTGTTTATAGATTTATTTTTCCTTCCCTTCCCCTATGTTCATTTGTTTTGTTTCTTAAATTCCACATATGAGTGAAATCATATGGTATTTTTCTTTCTCTGACTTATTTCGCTTAGCATAATACACTCTAGTTCCATCCATGTCATT
>NW_027397085.1:19087658-19109959 GCF_003265705.2 Callorhinus ursinus | reverse complement strand
ATATATGCATGCCATATCTTTTTTATCTATTCATCAACTGATGAACATTTGGGCTCTTTCCATATTTTGGCTATTGTGGATAGTGCTGCTATAAACATTGGGGTGCATGTGACTCTTTGAATCACTATTTTTGTGTCCTTTGGATAAATATCTAGTAGTGCAACTGCTGGGTCATAGGGTAGCTCCTAAACTATATTGTTTAGAGATGCACATATAGACAATAAAACTAGAAAGAAAAACAAATATATGATTTTCAATAAAGTATTAAAAATGTTTCCTTTGTGGGGTGAGAGAAGGTTGTAATCAGGACTCAAGATGGGAATGAGAGGAAATTTCTGGGAAGCTGTTAATGCTATTTCTCATCCTTTAAATTTAATATTTTATCTTTTATTTCAAAATTTTTTTAAAAAAGGGCACCACTCCTTCAACCCAGCTTCTTCATGGTAAGGGTAAGAAACTGGAGGCCAGAGAGATTATATCAATTGTCCATTTCTCCCATCACCCTAATGTGCAGCTCCTGGGTCTGGGTCTGTCACAGAGCTTCTTCTCTAGTGCTTTAAGAGCTCTAAGTCTGGAGGTTCAGAGAGGCTCTCATTGTCCCACAGGGCTCTTCAGTGCAGCCTGCAAACTGACCCATTCCTCTCCCTCCTTCACCCCACTACCCCCACCCATCATGGCCAGCCCCTAATATGTCTTCCTGTGGGTCCACAGCCAAGGTCCTCCTCTGAGGCCCACTGGACCGATGCACATACTATATATGCATCTACAGATAGATGCACATGCCTACTTGTATCTTGTACCCTCTCCTGATTACATGTCTACCTGGCTTGCTAATCCTATGTAGATAACATGTAATATTTAATCTATACCCTAAAACCTACTATACTTTGCATTTTACAGATGTTAAAAACCAAAATCAAGTTTACTAACAGCAAATATTAAATCCAGTACTCTACGGACACTTTTCAACCATCCTTCCAATAAAAAGTGGAAGTGTGAGTGTGAATTGTAGACTTGCCACTTGTGGGGAGGTGGGGTATCTCTTCCTGAACTACTCCTTGAGCTTCACAGAATATATTGCTTTTATAATGGAGCTTTTTAAAAATATCTTTATTATTCCCTTCCTTTAAAAACAAAATCAGCTGCTGAGAAAACATCTAGCCCGAATTTTGTTTTGAAAGTAAAACATGACTTAAGAAATTCCACAAGACATTTGGGAAAGGCATCACATGCAGATATGAATACCATGATTTTCAAAGCTTATACAGGAGTCTATTTACTAGATTTCTCCAATTCAGGGGCATTCTTGGATTTTTTTTTCCTATTTAAAGACTTTATTTTTTGAAGCAGTTTTAGGCTCTCAGCAAAACTGAGACAAAGTCACAGAGATTTCCCACCTACCTCCTGTGCCCACACATGCACAGCCTCCCCTATTATCAACATCCTCCACCACAGTGGTACATTTGTTACAATTGATGAACCTCTGTTGGCATATCATTATCATTCAAAATCCATAGTTTACATTAGGGTTCACTCTTGGTGTTGTACATTCTATGGATCTGGACAAATGTGTAATGACATGTAACTATTGTTATAATATCATTCAGAGTGGAAACACTGAATGATATTCGTCATTCGCCTATTCGTCCTTCCCCTCTTCTTCAACTCCTGGCAACTAATGATATTTTTACTGTCTCCACAGTTTTGCTTTTCCAGAATGTCATACGGTTGGAATCATACAGTATGTAGCCTTTTCAGATTGGCTTCTATCACTTACTTACATTAATTTCCATTTCCTCCATGTCTTTTCATTGCTTGATAGCTCATTTCTTTTTAGTGCTGAATCATACTCTATTGCCTAGATGTGCCATAATTTATTTAGCCATTCATCTACTAAAGGACATCTTAGTTGCTTCCAAGTTTGGGAAATTATGAATAAAGCTGCTATAAATATCCATATGCAGATTTTTGTGTGGACATAAGTTTCAACTCCTTTGGGTAAATACCAGGGAGCACAACTGTTGAACTGTATGTTAAGAGTATATTTAGTTTTAAAGAAACAACCAAATTGTCTTCCAAAGTGGTTGTACCATTTTGCATGGACCAGAGATTTCAGACTTGACAAGGCAGGTCTGTCCTCCAGGACCTTTGGTAGAAAAGTCAGTAGAAAGGTAGAAAAGCATATCTATGTCCCATTTGTGAGGAATTCTAAGATAATTCTCCTGAAAATGGAACTATAGAAGGAGCCAAAAATCCAAGATAGCCTACACCACCAAGTAGAGCAAAAGTAAAGAAGGGAAGAACAAGTAAAAATGTAGGAAACATAAGAAAAATATTACACAAGAAAATCCAAATAAAGGGATAGAGCTCTTAGCCCACAAACAACTTCTCTCCAAATAAGCTTGCTGTCATTCTTAAAGAAGCCCATATCCATGTAGAAACATTCCAGCCATGGATAAACAAGAAAGAAGTATCATTTCAAGAAAAAGTGGCCATGGAAAAAAAGGCTTTTGTCAGAAAAACAGCAGTATTTCCAATTTCCCACCGTATCTGTAGGAGGCCAATGTAACCAAAAATACCTGAAGAAGTAAAAATACTCTATGTGTCACATTGGTATTATGCCAGTAGCAGATTTAAAAAAAGCAAGAAGGGTGATTATTCTTTTCTTTGAAACAACCCCATGCACAATGATTTGATTTGCCTTCTAGTGTGCATCTTCAGTGGTATGAACTCATTTAGTTAAAATTCCAGATCGTATCACTTCTTTAAAAGTCATTCCCAGGGAATTTGCTTTCTGGTCCTCCTATCTGTGCTTAGCTGCACTTTACCCACCCTTCATGGTGCTGCTCAAGCACAGCAGCCCACAGCAAGAGTCTCTGGTCTTTGAATTCATAGGACACTAGCCATGCAGCACTCATTCAGGCTCAATTTCGTAGAGCACTACAAAGGGGTTTAACCACTCCCCAAGTGTGTATGATTTCTTTCCCACCCAGATTCAAAGGTCATGGAAGACAGACCTCTTGTGCTTTCTTATCCATCCTCTATCACAGTGCTGTACTCAGAGTAGGTGCTCAAACCTTCCCCAGGGGTTCATTCAATCCATGCTGCCTTCCTCTCCAGAGGTCAAGGTCATCACCAGAAATATATTCCCTTACAGCACCACCCATCATGGCAGCCAAAGCTTCCCCTACCTCTGTTATTTCAGTGCCTTCTCTTTCTTTATTTTGCTTTAAGCAGATGATGGACAGAAACTAAAAACAAATCCAGGTCAGGGAGTGTGTATTTTATGGAAAACAGTGGCTCTCTCCAAACTACAACACAGGTCAAATCACCACTGAAATTTAATATACCACGATGGTAACCAAATTCATAAATGGGTGATAAACATGGACAGAATCACTGTGAATAACAAACAAATGCAGGGAATAGATTAAAGCTTTCATAGTAATTTGGAATCAGATTCTCAAAGATTTTAAGAGTAGTGTTTGTTCTGCTATAATGCAATATGTAGATTCTTAAAAATAACGTGGTTTGTCAAAAACTGTGATATTAAAACAGTTGTTTTAGTGAAAGGGGAAGGTCTTAAGGTTAGGATTAGAGCAGTTTAGACATGACAGCCAACAAAAGAGGCATTTCATAGTTATAAGTGTATATTATTATCATAATCTAAAATGTATAGATCCACTGATCAAAGTGGACAAAACAAACCTAAATGTTTCATTCCACACACTCAGGAATTTTGTAGTCTTTACTAAGTCTTTTGGTTTTTATTTTATGATTGTGTTTGCTGAGCCTCTAATCCTGAAATAAAGAATAAAGAAATAAAAGTCAATCTACAGAACAGTTCACCAAGAATACACACAGCAACATCTTCCCAGGCTTTGCAAGGCTGTGACTTTTCTCTTCCTCCTTGGGTTCCTAGTCCCTCAGTAATCACTATAATCAAAAGTAGTTGCATAATGCAAAGGTGCTCCTTAATTAGTGGAACACCCTATATCTCATCTCCATTATGAAAACTCCCAATGTAGGAAAAAATGGTTGAACTCCAGGCTCAAAATTAAATTTGGGCTTTTTATATCAATCACTGACTTCGTGGGGCCATATCTGTGATATTTCTGCAAGGCGTCTATGGCCATAGGGACATTAACTTTGCCCATTCTCAACCAGCCCCTGAGATTCACTTTTCCCTACCACAGCACAGGACAGTGGTTATTGCCCAACAGACAAAACCAAAAGCCCAGTAGAGAAGGCCAGGGGCATCTTCTTAAGATATAATAGGCTCCTCTCCATAGGGACAATGATTTTGGAGATGACACTGAGGGGCATCCTGAGGAAGGTGAGAATAAAAATGCAGTAACAAACATATCATCTGGTTTGTCTACAGAATCTACCAAATCCATCCTAGATGAGTGGGTGAAAAGTCTTACTTCTAATATCATGAATTAAGATCATTAATCTCTTCCAGAACTGAAATATTAGTATGAGCTTATTGGGATTTTGACTACAAAGCTTATACAACTTTTCTGATGAACTCATTCTAAGTTTTTCTAAGGCTTTATAGTAAAGTCAAACTTGGATTCTAAGTGCTTTACTTACTGATACAGTCCATCCTTACAACATTTCAAGAAAGACTTCAAAAGCCCCATTTCAAAGATGAGGAAACTAAGGCTTAGAGAGTTTAAGTATCTTGCTCAAGAACATGTGTCTGGTAAACTTAGGGGAATCAGGATTCAAACACTTAACCACTACACCACACTACCTCTCCTGTATAAGCCACAAGGACAAAGTAGTAGAAAAGAACACTAGTGATTTGCTGGTGCCCAAATGATATCCCCTCAGTGCATGTCTGATTTCAGCCACAGTTTTGGCAGAAAGCTCCATAAATCTCAGGTTGAATTTTTGCTTTCCTGCCTCAGGATCTCTTCTGAAAGTGCAGGAGCCCATTCAGCCCCTATTCAAGCTGGCTTGAAAATCTTCAAGTAATGGGGCATGGGAGTCAGGACAAATGCCTCAGCTTTCCAGCCTTCCAAGTGACAGTGCCAGAGACATCCCATATGCTTCTCAGAATACGAGTGTAACCGAGCTGTTGCCCACAGCAATACACCTTTATACTGGCTTTTCCTCCTTCCTGCCACTCTCTCCACATTTCCTCACTCATGCTTCTGAGGTTCATTTCCCAAATAAACTACTTGCACCTAAGATTTTCTCTCAGGCCTGATTTTGGGGGAACCAAACTAAAACATCTGCCCTTTTTGGCATGATTAACTAGACAGTTTCTTCTGGCTCCTCCTTCCTAATCTATTACTCAGCAACTTTAAATCACACGGAAATTTTCAAAAATCTTGCACTCAGCCCCAGGTGAAGTTCATCAAGGCAAACATTCCAGGAGAAACTACAGTTATTGTAGAAATGTGGAAACATAATCACGGGACAGTTCCCCCATGTTACAATTTACCAGGATGTGAAGAACTGGATCTAAATTTCCACCTACAGCGCGGAAAAGCTTGTTTTACTCACTCGTCTGTATAGAAGGCATTACATAATTCTGTATTAAATTATCCAGAAAAGAAGTTCTGGTCCTCATATTTTCATTTGCATCTATCCAACCAGACAGATCTCAAAGCACAATTAACAGGTTCTCCTCGTCCAAGTAATATTTTCTAAGGCCAAGCTCTTTCTAATTATGGGACCCTAGGGGCATACCTATGACCCTAGGGACAGTCTCCAGAAACCCCTGGAAGTGAGTCTAAAGAAGGAGTAGGGACAGGATGAAAAGAGACACAGGTTCAACTAGTCCAGCCCTATCTTTTCACAGACGAGAAAAGGTAATTGCTCAGAAAATTGCTGACTTGTGTACCATGTCCCACAAGCCAGTAAGAACTAGAAGGATAGCCCAGGCCTCCCCACACTGTACTGCCTCCTCCATGGAAAGCCAATTGCTGACAAAACCTAGCCTAAAAAAATTCTTTGTAGTCCCTGTCTCCAGTTGCTCTAGAATCAACATGGTATACTACCTTTCGCATATATCATATAGACTCCCATCCTGCCTGTGTGAGTAGTAACGAAAAAGCCAGAGTTCCTCAGAAGTATTCCATGCTGTCAGTGGTAGAAACAACAGTTGTAATAAGCACAAGTTTGCAGAGTTTTAGAGTTAAAAGAAGTCTGGTTGATCACTGTGAGGTGTCATTAATTTGGAGAAAATACGTATTCCTATCCAAGAACTAGCAAAGTGCCTTTTCTTAAAAAAAAAAAAAAAAAGATTTTATTTATTTATTTGACAGAGAGATAGAGAGGGTGCATAAGCAGCGGGAGCTGCAGGCAGAGGGAGAGGGAGAAGCAGGCTTCCCGCTGAGCAGGGAGCCCGATGCAGGGCTTGATCCCAAGACTCTGGGATCATGACCTGGGCTGAAGGCAGCCGCTCAACCGACTGAGCCACCCAGGCACGCTGCAAAGTGCCTTTTTAAAAAAATTCTCCAATATTTTATTTTTCAAGAGAGCCATAGCAATAATAAAGATTTATTTTGTGATTACTGTACTAACTGCTTTAAATGTATTATATATTCCTTATGTTGTAAGTACAATCATCATCCCCTTTAGCTTCTAAAGATGCACCCTAAACTCAGAGTAATAACTTAACATTCAAGAAGAATAACAATTTCTATGTTTGCAATTCCCCACACAAAAGACAATGTAAACATTTCTTTAGAGTTCTGTGACAAAGTTATTTTGGTTTAAGACCTCTTTTCAGTACATTGATCATTATTGGGGAATGTTACTTGTTTGTTGTAGGAAAATATACATAATATAAAATTTACCATCTTAAACATTTTTAAGAGTACAGTTCAGTAGTGTTAAGTATGTTTTCAGTGTTGTGCAAACCAATTCCAGAACGTCATCTTGCAAAACTGAAACTCTGTACCCATTAAAGGACTCCCCACTTCCCCTCCCCCAGCCCATGGCAACAGCTAGTCTACTTTCTGTAACTGTGACTCTAACTACTTTAGGTACCTCATATAAATGGAGTCATACAGTATTTGTCTTTTTGTGACTGGCTTATTTCATGTAGCATAATGTCCTCAAAGTTTATTCATGTTGTAGCCTATGTCATAATTTCCTCCCTATTTAAAGTTGAGTAATATCCCATATTTTGTTTATCCATTCACCCATCGATGGACACTTGGTTTCCTTCTACATCTTGGCTACTGTGAACAATGCTGCTGTGAACATGGGTGTACTAACAAATTGCTATTAAAATAAACTGAGAGGCACCTGGGTGGCTCAGTTGGTTAAGCATCGGACTCTTGATTTCGGCTCAGGTCATGATCTCAGGGTCCTGGGATCGAGCCCCGTGTTGGGCTCCCTGCTCATGAGGGAGTCTGCTTGTCTCCCTCTCCCTCTGTCCCCCTCCCCCTGCCCTCTCCACCCCACCCCCCCGTCTCTCTTTCTCTCTCTTTTAAATAAATAAATCTTTAAAAATAAAATAAAATAAACGGATTATATTTTGTAGCGTTCCTTCCAGCTCATAATCTTAGATTACTGTTCTCAAGAAAAGCTAACCTCAGTCCTTTTTATTCAGTTAATCCACACCTGGAATTAGCTTAGCCTCTTGGCCACAGAGTTCTGACCAGTTGTAGTCATTTATCTCACAGTACAGAGCAAAAGGCAATCTGCCTAGGAGGATAGGCTCACCAACCGCTTGGCCTTGCAAAACTCATTTCATGAAGTGGTGACAAAGTTCTTTAGGGAAATCATATAAGCATAGCAATTATAAACATGAGTCTGGGATCAGAATTCCACCTCTAGCATTTACCTATGTGATCTTGACAAAGTTGCTTAACCCCTCTAAGCCTCAATTCCTAATCTCTAAAAAAAGAGGCAGTGAGAATAGTTCTTACATCCTAGGGTCATAGTAAGGAATAAATGAAATAATTCATTTAAATAATTTAGCATAATGCCTGTCATACACTAAGAGATACACAAAAGTTGTCACTCTTTATTCTGTGGTTATAGGTCACAGTTGCAACTACCTCAATTACAGATCAGGACCAACAAGATGAAGAAGCACAAACTACTGCCAATATAGCCAAAGAGCTCTGGATAGGCAGAGACCCCTTGTCTGACATGAAAACCATAGTGATAAGGGATTTATACCTATCTTTTTAATCATAAGAGTGGTTTATTTCAAAACTTTGAATAAAAAAATATATCAGTTAACCTAAGGTTGACCCTTGTAAGCCCACATACTTAAAATTAAGAGCTAAGAAACGGGAACTGAAAAAGTTAAAAAATAAAATCTGAGCAAATTTGAGTAAACATCACAGATGCCTTTCTGCTAAGAAAAGTCCTGACCTTGTAAATGTGTCTGAAATCATGTTGAAAAGTTATTTGATTTTCTATTGCTTTGGCATCAAATATGGACCATCACAGCCATCATGCAAAAACCACTACATTTTAAAAAGCCTCCTAGTTCCTGGGGCACCTGGGTGGCTCAGTTGGTTGGGTGTCTGACTCTTGATTTCAGCTCAGGTCACAGTCTTGGGGTCAAGCCCCGTGTCTAGCTCCATACTCAGCGCAGAGTCTGCTTGGGCTTCTCTCTCACCCTCCGCCCCTCTCCCTGCTTGTGCAGGCACACACTCTCTAAATAAATAAAAATAAATAAAATCTTTTAAAATTTTTTTAAAAAATAAAAATAAATAAAAAGCCACCTAGCTCCAGTGTCCTCTCTAAACCTCTGGACCACAGCACCTATGAAGTACAAAGTGTGTTTCCTCTAGCAGTCTTAGACAATTTAGAAACCTATGTGGCCCTCCTCCTTTGATCAGACTGATATTCCACGATATCCATGGTTCACAATGCAAAGCAATATTAACAATTTTTTTTCTTTTTCATGCCATCCTGCTTTGCTCCTGCTCACTGTTGATACACTCAGCCCAAGAACCACCCAGCACAAGAGTGGATAGCAACACTGGCTGTATATTAGAATCACCTGGATCACTTTTTGTAAAACTCTGAATGCCTAGATGTTACCCCAGAGCATCGGAAACTAAAGTTCTGAGAACGGAGTACAGAATACAGCAGTGCTCAGGAGCTCTGCAGGTGAATGTGATGTATAGTGAGGTCGAGAACCTCTGCCATAACCAAAACAGGAAGTCAGAGTACATTGTCAGGCACTGAGCTCCAAACAGACCACGCTCAAGGTGAAGGTTGGCAGAATCCTTCAGCCATACCAAAGATTTCAATTAGTAACCCCAATTAACCACTAAAAGGGAAAAAGTCCTTCCTCAGCCCATCTAGAAGTCGAACCTGCAAAACCATTTCTACCTGAGGCTATAGAGGGCCTGATCCCACAGTTTAGCCAACATCTTATCTGGCTGAACTCTGCTCCCAGCCTATCCGCAATTATGTGCCAGCACAACTCAACTTTATTGCAGAGTAAGCAAAGTTGGAGAGAACCCTGTACAGTCATGGCTTTACAGGAGATCTCAGGAGCCACCAGCAGGGTTCTCTATAAGCAGCAGCAGTAAATGTGAAATTGTCAAGACCCAGAAAGCAGGCAGACTACAGAACTAGGGTGTCATCAACAAAAGATGGAAGTAGACATGCTGAGGGTATTCAACAGTAGGATTGAAAACTGAAGAACATGCAGGAGGCCTGTCCCAGCACAGTCAGAGAGGCAGACAGAGAAACAAGGCAGAATGTTTATAGCAGCAATATCCACAATAGCCAAACTGAGGAGCCAAGATGTCCATCGACAGATGAATGGATAAAGAAGATGTGGTATATATACACAATGGAATATTATGCAGCCATCAAAAGGAATGAGATCTTGCCATTTGCAACGATGTGGATGGAACTGGAGGGTGTTATGCTGAGTGAAATAAGTCAATCAGAGAAAGACATGTATCATACGACCTCACTGATATGAGGAATTCTTAATCTCAGGAACAAACTGAGGGTTGCTGGAGTGGTCGGGGGTAGGAGGGATGGGGTGGCTGGGTGATAGACATTGGGGAGGGTATGTGCTACGGTGAGCGCTGTGAATTGTGTAAGACTGTTGAATCACAGATCTGTACTTCTGAAACAAATAACGCAACATATTTTAAGAAAAAAGAAAAAGAAGAAGATGGCAGGAGAGGAAGAATGAAGGGGAGTAAGTCAGAGGGGGAGACGAACCAGGAGAGATGATGGACTCTGAAAAACAAACTGAGGTTTCTAGAGGGGAGGAGGGTAGGGGGATGGGTTAGCCTGGTGATGGGTATAAAAGAGGGCACATTCTGCATGGAGCACTGGGTGTTATGAACAAACAATGAATCATGGAACACTACACCAAAACAAATGATGTAATATATGGTGATTAACATAACAATAAAAAATTAAAAAAAAAAAGAAACAAGGCAGAGAGTGAAATGCAGAAGCAGGGCAGAGAAGCAGTGTGACATAATGCAACTGGGCTTTGGTAGTAAGCTGCCTGGATGGAACCTTGGCTCTGATTCATGATTTGGGGCAAGGGAAAAAAAAATCAACAAACAAACAAACAAACCACAGCAGCCTCAGTACAAATAGCTGGTACTCAATCAAATATTAGTCATATTATTGTGAGATAAAGAAGTAGCTCCTGGGGTGCCTGGGTGGCTCAGTCATTAAGCGTCTGCCTTCAACTCGGGTCATGATCCCAGGGTTCTGGGACTGAGCCCCGCATTGGGCTCCCCGCTCAGCGGGGAGCCTGCTTCTCCCTCTCCCACTCCCCCTGCTTGTGTTCCTTCTCTCGCTGTCTCTCTCTCTCTCTGTGTCAAATAAATAATATCTTTAAAAAAAAAAAAAAGAGGTAGCTCCTAGGACCTAAGAGAGATTTAGTCAAAAGGAAATAAGTCAAAAGGCCAGTTACAAATCAGAGCAGGCCCTACAGTAGAGCTGAGAAGCCAGTTCACCATGATAGCAATGAACTAGAACTCTTGGTTCTAATATCTTTATAAAAACAGGCTTAGCTCCAGAGTCTTGGGCAAACTGGCCACCTGTGGCCTTAGTTGCAAAGGTTAGAGGCCTCAAGGCCAAGGGCACCAAGCCAACTACTACACTGATTGGCCTGGCACAGGTTCAAAGTCAAGTTCATCCCTGGGACTCCAAGGGATCACTTCCCTTTCACTCAGAAGGTCCTTCCCAGGGTGACCATTACCTTTACGAATTACTTGTTGTTCTTGTTGTTTTTAATAGCTCCTAGTATTTTTTACCTCCAATTTCAGGTCCCCATTCCTGCCCTGGCCAGTGGCCTCCTGCCTGTCCTCTATCCTCCAGTCATTTTAGTTTCTCTCATACTTCCCCTGTTTTGTTCAGTCTCCCCTCCAGCCTTCATTCTAGGCCCTCCAACAGGCCCAGAATCCCCAGAGTCCAAAAGAAGTCTTTCTTCCCTACCCTTTCTCCCCCACCCCCAATCGGTCCCACACCCTGCCCACCACCAACCAGCAAGGGTCTTATTAGCCTCCAACTCTATCCCATAAAGCCTTCATTTAAGAATTCTCATACATATTTTCATGTTAATAACACCCACCATCTTCCCTGGAAAGTTCCCATTAGCTTTTCCTTAAACACTGAAAACACAGTAAGACTTCACATTAACATCTTAACACAGAAACCTCTGTCCTGCTGGCACTTCAGCTCACTCTCATTAGGGGGAAGGGAAGCATTTGACCATACTCTGAAAAGAAACTAAACTGGGAAGTGGATAAAGAGGAACATTTTTCTAAACATGTTTGTTTCTGATCTTCCCTCCCAACCCTCACCCCTCTAAAGCTGACACATCCATCAGATTGGACCAGCACTCATGAAATGCCGCTGTTGCTTCTCGCTGCAGCAAAGAGATATTTGGAGTCTGTTCCCAACACAGAATATTTTATTTGTTGCCTTCCAGGGTCAAAGCTTAAACCTTTAACTCTATCCAGCCATTTTACAAACTCAGTTATAGATCAGTTATAGATCTATCACAAGGGGGGTCAAGGGCATGAAGCCATCCATGGGCATCAGTGCGGCTAAAGATCAACAGACCCAAGTGGCAGGGCCTGGTAGAAGAAGGCCAAGTGGTAATTATCCATCTGGCAGAAAGCAATCCTATCTGTGCCTACAGGGTACTGTCTTCTGCTTATTTTCTGTGCAAAGGAACTGTGCAGAGGAACTGAGAGGTTAAAAAAACTGAATGATGATACTGTGGTCAGCTGCGCTGTCAGGTTAGCTATTACTGGAAGAACACTCCCATTTTATAAAGATACTAACTCTTTGACTATTTTCAGAGCTGGAAGGGACCTCAGGAAATATCTCTTTAACTGCTTCATTCTAGAGATGAAGAAACAGATCTGGAGAAGTAAATGGACCCACCAATGGTCACCAGAGCAGAAGAGGAACCGGCTTCCCTCTTCCTCTGTTGTATCCATTGCACCACACTAGTCCATGGACATCTTCATCTTGGCGATTTACAAAATGCATTTTTAATGTAAATATATGACAGGAACTGAAAGGGAGCATATGTGGGGATTTTTCCCTTGCGAAGCATTTGTCATGCCACAATATTTTTACAACATACATACCTGAATTGTTCTTAGAGAATGACAAAGTACTAAGGATAAAAGAAGTTATTTAGTGGCAGGGAAGAAAAAAAAGAAAGAAAGTCAGGTGGGATGGAAAAAACCAGGATGGGAAGTTTCAATGGTATTTAGACTGAATACAGGATTGAGGAGGGATCAATGGGGCTGAAAAAAGATAACCATGGAAGGACATGAAAAATCAGGAGAGAACAAAGATTCCCTTGTGCCTTTATTCTATTCCAGGGAAACTGGCTGGACATATGACAGTAATGTATCATATGTATCATATCTATCATATGTATCTCCTTCTTTAGGAGATACATTTCGCTTTCTTTTATGACTAAAATACTGATCGAAATTAATTTAAGTGATCTCTTACAGAGTTTCTTCCTTTTTTTGACAAATCATTTCCAAATCCTCCCTTTCCAAAAAACTCAATAATATCAAAATAAATGAACTGGTATTATTTTTTTAAAGTCCTAACGCGACAAGAGGAACATCAAATTGCCAGGAAGGAGTTTCCTCAGCAAGACAAGTCTTATGAAACCTTTCTTTTAACCCCAGATTGAATTCACTTTTTATTCACTTCCACATCAAATTATAAACAACACATTCTGAGGTGTTATTTTTAGATGTTTTTAATTTGTCTAGTCTAATACGCAACCCCAAAATTTTCCATTTAGGCTGTGACAATGCTTAAAAACAAAACCAAACAAAACCTTTTTCCTGTTCTGTTTCAGGTGGGTGGATCAAAGAATGTCTAGGCAGATAAGAGAGCTTCAGATATTAAGCAGTCCCAGTTACTGAGAAAAATAAAAAGGAGGGCTCTTGCAATTATGGTTGTGAATATGCCCAAAGAGACAAGAGAATTTTCCAACAACTGTTGGTAAATGTTCAATTTAGTATGCTATATTTCATATCTTCTCAGTCTTCAAAGGCTACAAATTTGAAACCTTATTGGGTAGGAAAGTTTTAAAATTCAAGTTCCATTTATTCTTGGCCAAGCCCAGCAGTTTGGTTCCCGGGATGGGAGAGGGGAAGGTCAAACTGTTGAAATAGCTTCTGATGATTTCCCCATCACTAAAACTCTCCAGAGAAAGAGTTAAAAATGTTTGCTGCTGTGTTTAAAGTATGCACCTAAAATACAACTAAAAAAGGTGTTTTGTGTTTTAGATGCCAAGGAACAGGAAATTCTGATCTATAGATTGAGTCTCACTTTTCTTCTTAAGCAACTTCTCACTGAAGTCAAGTGCATTCCCTACAGTGATGGTAAAGAAATGTGTTCATTGTCATCTGGAATCAAGACATAAAACAAATCTTAAAGGGCCAGTAACATCTTCAGTACCATATGAAGGCTTATAGGGTCATTAATGCTTTTCTTTTTTTTGCTTTTATTATGGTTCTATCTCACAAATATGAACTTAGTTTGACTTTTCACAATACAAATAAGAAAGCCATTCTGCTACCTTCAGTTTGACTTCTATATGAGCCACACCATCACCCCCAGCATCCACCCACACACCAGTCCTCAGGCTGCCATCACATTTGAGATAGAGCAGGTAGAAAGTTGTCAGAGGAGAAATGTAAACTCTAGAGAAAGAATTGAACAATCTTTCCTCTTGCTCCCTACAGTGCTATATACGACATAGGTTTGGGCTTTGACATCTCAATGAATAATAGTCTTACCTCAGTTTACAAATCCTCTGGAAGGAAGCTCCTTTATGAGAAGTGCATTGTGGGTAAACAAACAAAAAGTTCATAAGTTGCTGCCGTTGCATAATAAAGCTATCCTATACCCGCTGTCCATCTGCCCTTGCTGCGAAGAAGATCCCCCTTAGACAAATCCAGGCCATCTCTTATGTTTTTTTCACCCCATCTTCAGTTTTAGAGCCCATTTCCTCCAATACTCCCTTCAGGGCCCAAAGCTCTCTTTCTTTACGTCACCCTCAATTGTATTAAATAATGTGTATAAAACATCTAGTGCAATGCTTGACATTGCACTTATGGAAAACACGACTTCATCTCCTTCTCTTTTCACACAGCTCTGATTCACCCCACTTCCAGCTTTCAGGCCTCACTCCAATCTCCTGTAAACTTACTACTACTTCCCCTCTCCTTTTATCCACCTCACCTTTCTTTGCTGATCCTCATCTTCCTTTTTCCTGCCTTCAACAAAAAAGACCCATAAACTTTGGCTTTTTCCCCACAATTCAATTCTAAAGACATTTATTAAGGACCCCATGTCAATGGTGATCACTAGCACTACTGTCATAATTTTTGCCATTTCTACATTTGACCTCTGCTATAAGCCACTCAGTATCTTTCTTTTAATTAACTTACCTCTTGAAAACTAAAAAAAAAAAAGAGAGAAAGAAAGAAAAATCTATTTTAGACTTTCAGCCTCCAGAAGTATGAGATAATCAATTTCTATTAATTAAGTCACTCAGTTTGTGGTACTTTTCAGCCCTAGCCAACTAATACAGTGAACTAGTCTCTTACTGCCCTTGTCCAGTGTCCACATGGCCCTAGGAAAATTTACTCCCATGCCACTCCAGGCAGACCATGAAGAGCCTCCGTGCCTCTCTGTTGTTCTCAGCGGGCTTGCAAGCTGGTACCTGCCTTGCAGACAGGTTTCATTCTGCCTGTTTATTTTTTTTAAATTTGATATTAGCTCCACATTTAAAGTTATGAGATTTCCCATTAAAATCTGGATCCCTAACTTTTGAAAAAATCAGAAAATTTAGCATCAAATTCAAACTCAGTAAGATTCTAATCTTCCTTTCTGCACATTGTCTTATCTCCCTTGAGTTATAGTTATTTTTTACCTGGTTTTCCCTTTTACAAAATTAAATGAGTCTCACTTATCTATCCATCCCCTACCACAGAGGTTCTCAAACTTCATTAGGTATAAGAATCACCTGCAAGGCTTGTTAAACCCCAGATCACTGGGCCCCACCCACAGTTTCTGATTTAGTAGTCTAGGGTGAGGCCAATAATTTGCATTTCTCTTATTTCCCAGCCAATGCTGCAGTGGCTAAAACGAGGATCACATTTTGAGAATCAATGCTCCACAACACAATGTAGGACTTTCCACATATATTGGGTTTAATAAATTGTCAAATTATTGTAGTCATTGCATAGAGATTAGGAGCATATAAACACCTTCTGCAAATTCCAATTTCACCACTCACTATGACTTTGCACAAGTTACCAAATCTCCCTATACCTCCAAATCCTTGCCTGTATAATGAGAAAAATAATAGAAACCATTGTGAAAATAAATAAAGGAAACCTCATTAAAAATGGAGTGGAGGGTGGAGCAAGATGGCGGAGGAGTAGGAGACCTAGGTTTCGTCCGGTCTCGGAATTCAGCTGGATAGGGATCAAACCATTCTGAACACCTACGAACTCAACAGGAGATCCAAGAAAAGAATAGCAACAACTCTCTGAACAGAAAAGCGACCACTTTCTGGAAGGTAGGACGTGCGGAGAAGTGAATCCGAGGCGATATTCGGGAGGATAGATGGCGGGGGAGGGGGCCTCTGTCGGCCGCTTCTGGCAAGTGATAGAGCCGCGGAGCACAAAATTGGACATTTTAGAAGTTGGCTCCACTGAGGGACGTCGCTGCAGTGGCGAAGCTGGGGGTGGAATCCTCGCAGGACAGTGTGGTCTCAGGACCCTTGGGGTCACATAAAGACCGGGGGTGCCTGAGTGCGGCAGAGCTCCCAGGTATCAGAGCGGGGAAGCCGGCTGCAGAGACGGAGCCAAGGCGCGGGCTCTCAGCTCGGGGTGGCCAGAAACTGTGATCGGTGACAGTCGGGCCACTGCTCCTCCAGCAGGGACCCAACAAGCGGTAGAGCTGGGGAGACTCCCCTTCCTCCCCCGGGAGGAGCAGCGTGGGAGCGCACCGCAGGAATCTGCTGGGTTTGGAGACTCCACACGGGGTCGGGAGCCAGAGATAGAAACACTCGGTCACAGGCCGAGTGAGCACGGACTGCGGCCAGAGACCAGGGAGACGGGAGTGACTGCTTTTCTCTGGGGGCGCACTGAGGAGCGGGGCCCCGAGTTCTCAGCTCCGCCGGGGTGGAGATTGGGAGGCCGCCATGTTCAGTCTCGTCCTCCAAAGCTGTACCGAGAGCTTGCCGGGAACAAAAGCTCCCAAGGCCAAACCCAAGCGGCTTGCTTAGCCCGGACCCCGCAAGGGCAGGGCAATTCCGCCTCCGGCAAAGACATTTGGGAACCACGGCAACAGGCCCCTCCCGCAGAAGATCAGCACGAACAGCCAGCAAGCCAAGACCAAGTTTACCGACCAAGGAGAACGGGAGAACTCCAGCGCTAGGGGAATACTGCACATAGAATTCATGGCTTTTTTACCATGATTCATTAGTCTTTCAAAGTTAATTTTTTAAACTTTTTTTTTAATTTTTTTGACTTTTTCTTTATCCCTTTTTCAACCAACATCTTATCAATCCCTTTTTTAAAAAAACAGTTTTATTTTTCATTTTTTAAGACACTTTCTATGCCTTTATCGTAGTTACCCTTATTTTTGGCAGATATATATAAGTTGTTCTCTCTTTAAAATTTTGAGATACAGTTTCTTCTAACATATCAAAATATAACCTAAATCTCTAGTGTATGACTTTGTTCTACTCTCCTACCTGATCACATTCTCTCCCCTTTTCCTTCCTTCTTTCTTTTTTTTTAAATCCTCTTCTTTCTTTTTTCAAGCACCTTATCAATTCCTTTTTTAAAATTTCTTATAATTTTCATCTTTACAGTCATATTCCATCCCTTCATCGCATCAATCCTTTTTTTGTACATATGTAAGTCTTTCTTTCTTTAAAATTTTAGGAGGCCCTTTCTTCTAACAGACCAAAATACACCCAAAATCTAGTGTGTGGCACTGATCTATGCACCAGCCTGATCATATTTGATCATATTCTGGTTTTTTTGGTTTTGTTTTGTTCTGTTTTTGTTTGTTTTTATCCTTTTCTTTTTCTTTTCTTTTTCTTTTTTCTTTCTTTCCCTTTCTTTTCCCCTGGTTTCAGGTCTTTTCTGATTTGACTAGAGTATATTTTCTGGGGACGTTGTTAACCTGTTAACATTTTGTTCTCTCATTCATCTATTCTCCTCTGGACAAAATGACAAGACAAAAGAAATCACCTCAACAAAAAGAACAAGAGGTAGTACCGTCTGCCAGGTACCTACTCAATATGGACATTAGTACGATGTCAGACCTAGAGTTCAGAATCATGATTTTAAAGATACTAGCTGGGCTTGAAAAAAGCGTGGAAGTTATTAGAGAAACCCTTTCTGGAGAAATAAAAGAACTAAAACCTAACCAAGTCGAAATCAAAAAGGCTACTAATGAGGTGCAATCAAAAATGGGGGCACTAACTCCTAGGATAAATGAGGCAGAAGAGAGAATCAGCGATATAGAAGATCAAATGATGGAAAATAAAGAGGCTGAGAAAAAGAGAGAGAAACAACTACAGGATCACGAGGGCAGAATTCGAGGGATAAGCGATACAATAAAACGAAACAACATTAGAATAATTGGGATCCCAGAAGAAGAAGAAAGAGAGAGAGGGGCAGAAGGTATATTGGAGCAAATAACAGCAGAGAACTTCCCTAATGTGGGGAAGGAAACAGGCATCAAAATCCAGGAGGCACAGAGAACCCTTCTCAAAATCGATAAAAATAGGTCAACACCCCAACATCTAATAGTAAAACTTACGAGTCTCAAAGACAAAGAGAAAATCCTGAAAGCACCTAGGGAGAAGAGATATGTAACCTATAATGGTAGAAACATTAGATTGGCAACAGACCTCTCCACAGAGACCTGGCAGGCCAGAAAGGACTGGCATGATATCTTCAGAGCACTAAATGAGAAAAATATGCAGCCAAGAATACTCTATCGAGCTAGGCTGTCATTGAAAATAGAAGGAGAGATAAAAACCTTCCAGGACAAACAAAAACTAAAGGAATTTGCAAACACTAAACCAGCCCTACAAGAAATCTTGAAAGGGGTCCTCTAAGCAAAGAGAGAGCCTAAAAGCAGCATAGACCAGAAAGGAACACAGACAATATACAGTAACAGTCACCTTACGGGCAATACAATGGCACTAAATTCATATCTTTGAATAGTTACCCTGAATGTAAATGGGCTAAATGCCCCAATCAAAAGACACAGGCCATCAGATTGGATTCAAAAACAAGACGCATCGATATGCTGTCTGCAAGAGACTCATTTTAGACCCAAAAACACCCCCACATTGAAAGTGAGGGGGTGGAAAACCATTTACCATGCTAATGGACACCAAAAGAAAGCTGGGGTGGCAATCCTTATATCAGACAAATTAGATTTTAAACCAAAGACTGTAATAAGAGATGAGGAAGGACACTATATCCTACTTAAAGGGTCTATCCACCAAGAAGATCTAACAATTATAAATATCTATGCCCCTAACATGGAAGCAGCCAATTATATAAGGCAATTAATAACAAAAGCAAAGAAACACATTGACAGCAATACAATAATAGTGGGGGACTTTAACACCCCCCTGACTGAAATGGACAGATCATCTAAGCAAAAGGTCAACAAGGAAATAAAGACTTTAAATGACACACTGGACCAAATGGACTTCACAGACATATCCAGAACATTCCATCCCAAGGCAACGGAATACACATTCTTCTCTAGTGCCCATGGAACATTCTCCAGAATAGATCACATCTTAGGTCACAAATCAGGTCTCAACTGGTACCAAAAGACTGGGATTATTCCCTGCATATTTTCAGACCACTATGCTTTGAAACTGGAACTCAATCACAAGAGGAGAGTCAGAAAGAACTCAAATACATGGAGGCTAAAGAGCATCCTACTAAAGAAAGAATGGGTCAACCAGGAAATTAAAGAAAAATTAAAAAAATTCATGGAAACCAATGAAAATGAAAACACAACTGTTCAAAATCTTTGGGATGCAGCAAAGGCAGTCCTAAGAGGAAAGTATATAGCAATACAAGCCATTCTCAAGAAACAAGAAAGGTCTCAAATACACAACCTAACCCTGCACCTAAAGGAGCTAGAGAAAAAACAGCAAATAAAGCCTAAACCCAGCAGGAGAAGAGAAATCAAAAAGATCAGAGCAGAAATCAATGAAATAGAAACCAAAAGAACAGTAGAACAGATCAACGAAACTAGGAGCTGGTTCTTTGAAAGAATTAACAAGATTGATAAACCCCTGGCCAGACTTTCCAAAAAGAAAAGAGAAATGACCCAAATCAACAAAATCACGAATGAAAGAGGAGAGATCACAACCAACACCAAAGAAACACACACAATTATAAGAACATATTATGAGCAACTCTATGCCAGCAAATTAGATAACCTGGAAGAAATGGATGCATTCCAAGAGATGTATCAACTACCAAAATTGAACCAGGAAGAAATAGAAAACCTGAACAGACCTATAACCACGAAGGAAATTGAAGCAGTCATCAAAAATCTCCCAAGAAACAAAAGCCCAGGGCCAGAGGGCTTCCCAGGGGAATTCTTTCAGACATTTAAAGAAGAATTAATACCGATTCTCCTGAAACTGTTCCAAAAAATAGAAATGGAAGGAAAACTTCCAAACTCATTTTATGAAGCCACCATTACATTGATCCCCAAACCAGACAAAGACCCCATCACAAAGGAGAATTACAGACCAATATCCTTGATGAACATGGATGCAAAAATTCTCACCAAAATACTAGCCAATAGGGTCCAACAGTACATTAAAAGGATTATTCACCACGACCAAGTGGGATTTATCCCTGGGCTGCAAGGTTGGTTCAACATCCGCAAATCATTCAGCATGATACAATATATTAACAAAAGAAAGAACAAGAATCACACGATCCTCTCAATAGATGCAGAGAAAATATTTGACAAAGTACAGCATCCTTTCTTGATCAAAAGTCTTCAGAGTTGGAGTGGCTGGATGATAGACATTGGGGAGGGTATGTGCTATAGTGAGCACTGTGAATTGTGCAAGACTGTTGAATCACAGATCTGTACTTCTGAAACAAATAATGCAACATATGTTAAGAAAAAAGAAAAAGAAGAAGATAGCAGGAGGGGAAGAAGGAAGGGGAGTAAGTCAGAGGGGGAGACGAACCATGAGAGACGATGGACTCTGAAAAACAAACTGAGGGTTCTAGAGGGGAGGAGGGTGGGGGGATTGGTTAGCCTGGTGATGGGTATTAAAGAGGGCACATTCTGCGTGGAGCACTGGGTGTTATGCACAAACAATGAATCATGGAATACTACATCAAAAACTAATGATGTAATGTATGATTAACAAAACAATAAAAAAAATTTTTAAAAAAAGTCTTCAGAGTATAGGGATAGAGGGTACATACCTCAATATCATAAAAGCCATCTATGAAAAACCTACAGCGAATATCATTCTCAATGAGGAAAACCTGAGAGCTTTCCCCCTAAGGTCAGGAACACAGCAGGGATGTCCCCTATCACCACTGCTATTCAACATAGTATTAGAAGTCCTAGCCACAGCAATCAGACAACAAAAAGAAATCAAAGGCATCCAAATCGGCAAGGAGGAAGTCGAACTCTCACTCTTTGCAGATGATATGATACTTTATGTGGAAAACCCAAAAGACTCCACCCCAAAACTGCTAGAACTCATACAGGAATTCAGTCAAGTGGCAGGATATAAAATCAATGCACAGAAATCAGTGGTATTCCTATACACCAACAAGACAGAAGAGAGAGAAATTAAGGAGTCAATCCCATTTACAACTGCACCCAAAACCATAAGATACCTAGGAATAAATCTAACAAAAGAGGCAAAGAATCTGTACTCAGAAAACTATAGAATACTCATGAAAGAAATTGAGGAAGACACAAAGAAATGGAAAACCGTTCCATGCTCATGGATTAGAAGAACAAACACTGTGAAGATGTCAATGCTACCTAGAGCAATCTACACATTCAATGCAATCTCCATCAAAATACCATACACTTTTTTCAAAGAAATGGAACAAATAATCCTAAAATTTGTATGGAACTAGAAAAGACCCCGAATAGCCAGAGGAATGTTGAAAGAGAAAAGCAAAGCTGGCGGCCTCACAATTCCAGACTTCCAGCTCTATTACAAAGCTGTCATCATCAAGACAGTATGGTACTGGCACAAAAACAGACACATAGATCAATGGAACAGAATAGAGAGCCCAGAAATGGACCCTCAACTCTATGGTCAACTCATCTTTGACAAAGCAGGAAAGAATGTCCAATGGAAAAAAGACAGTCTCTTCAACAAATGGTGTTGGGAAAATTGGACAGCCACATGCAGAAGAATGAAACTGGACCATTTCCTTACACCACACACAAAAATAGACTCCAAATGGTTGAAAGACCTAAATGTGAGACAGGAGTCCATCAAAATCCTAAAGGAGAACACAGGTAGCAACCTCTTTGACCTCAGCCGCAGCAACTTCTTCCTAGAAACATCGCCAAAGGCAAGGGAAGCGAGGGCAAAAATGAACTATTGGGATTTCATCAAGATAAAAAGCTTTTGCACAGCAAAAGAAACAGTCCACAAAACCAAAAGACAACTGACAGAATGGGAGAAAATATTCGCAAATGACATATCAGATAAAGGGCTAGTATCCAAAGTCTATAAAGAACTTATCAAACTCAACACCCAAAGAACAAATAATCCA